>NC_056611.1:15972677-16272677 GCF_018340385.1 Cyprinus carpio
CGGTACCAAAAATTCAGTATTCTGTACCAATAACAGAGAAAATCCACGGGTCTCGGTACCAAAGCAAAACTTTGAAAATGTTGACTATACTTTCATTTAATTCAAACTGTGTACATATTTATTTTTAAAGGGATTTTGAATTTTAAAGCCAAGAATAACAAGTAAGTTAGCTAAATAATAATAATAAAAAAGCCCAGAACTGCTTTTCTGACCGATATGACACCGACAATGTTAACCATTTGTACATTTTCCAACACGTATATGGTGTGTAAATGGATCATGTCATCCAGTTTTTTACCCTTATAAAAATTATAGGAGCATTAATTAGTTAATAAAGAAACTTAATTCTAATGTTCATTATATTAGCGTTAGCCGCGCTTATGCTAACGATTAACTACTCCAATAACAGCGTTCATTTCAATCGGACATTCAAATAAAAATATTTCATAGTATTCATAACAGAAGCGGTGTTTCCCACAGCGACATATGCAAATTCATTCTCTGCCAGCAGGAGGTGCTTGAGAGAGAGGTTTCCCCGGTAACGGCTGTAATCAAATAAGCGCTGAGCCTGTGCTCACAAACACTGCTCAGGCATTACAGGCAAGATGACATCCATTTTCTGAAGACAGTCGGTTTTCTTCAGAAATACAGTGATATAAAAACACCCGCACCAGGTTTAGACTTTGACACGTGCAGTGCTCGTGTTTATTCAACGAAGTCAAAGCCTTTTGGAAAATCTGTTCGTTGCGGTCAGTTTTGATATTTCCCAAAGTATTGGAAACACTGTGAAACTTACCTGCTTGAACTCTTTAATTTGATCTGGGTGTCTGTCTTTAAAGTGTTTTGTTAGTTTGGTCTGTTTCCTCTTTTTGAGGTCGCCTCATCTCAGTGCTAGTGTTCCTGTGGCTCAGTGGTAGAGCATTGCGTTAACAGCGCAAAAGGTTGTGGGTTTGATTCCCAGGGAACACACATGGTCAAAAAATATATAGCCTGAATGCACTGTAAGTCGCTTTTGGATAAAAGCATCTGCCAAATGCATAAATGTAAATGTAAATGTTATGAAGAGAGCGCATCTGCGCACCTTTAAGATATCACATCAAGAACGGGCTGACTGGGTACTCGGTACCACCGGTACTTTTTTTTAGTACCGACTTGGTACCGAAGTACCGGGTCTTTTGACAACACTAGTTAGAGCCCTTCCTCTTTATACAGTCCAGATACACACAAACTGTGGCTAAGCACTTATGGTATGTTTTAATTGACCAGGCTTGAATTTCATGAAAAAACAGCAACTGCTGCCAGAAAACTCTCTGAGTGTGCTACGAGAGCGTCTCACCTTCTGTCATGAAGTAAGGGATACGGAAACGGCCCTCCAGAACACGCTGCCGCAGGACAGGGAGAGAGGGGCCATCGAAGGGCAGGGCGCCACACACCAGCACGTACAGAACCACCCCCATACTCTGCAGGAACACACACACAGCGTCAGCTCTGTGGTGAATAACACGATTATAATGTGCAAATGTGCAGGTGCACACACTTAAAGGGATAGAGCACCCTAAAATGAATATTTATTCACCCTCATGTCAGTTCTAACTTTGTATGAGTTTCTTTACAGCTAAACATAAAAGATGATGTTTAGCAGAATGTTAATGCTGCTCTTTTCTCATTTTATGTGAGAATCTTGCCTAATAAAAAAGTCATATGGGTTTGGAAGCGACTTGAGGGTAAGCAACTGATTTTCACTTTTGGGCAAACTCTTACTTTAATGGCAGTAAAAAGAGAGCAAGAGAGCTTTCACATCTGATCTGATCTTTATCTCTCTCACACGGACCACAGGGTGTTTGGTTTACGCTTTGACGTCAGCAGAGTTCTCAAAGGTTGAATAGGTGGTAACACAAACAACAGTCAGCTGACTCACTAATCATTTACTGTCAAACACACTTTGGTGTGAACCTGGATACGCCAGCATTACCCAGATGTCCAGCTGGGGTCCTTCATACTGCTGTCCCTCAAACACCTCCGGGGCTGCATATGGAGGACTCCCGCACCATGTGGCCAGGGGCTTTCCTGGCTGGAAGAAATTTCCAAAGCCAAAATCTGCAAGGATGGGGGAAATAAAAGAGAAAGGTGATATAAGAATGAAACTGACAGGGTTTGCTATGTCTGTGTTCAGAGACATAGATAATGTTTCAGCTTTAGGGGACAACAAACAGGAAGGTTTCATTACAATATTGATTTTGCAACCAAGGCTCCAATACCTAGTGACTGGTGAACTTTTCCAGTCATTTGTGACTGCTGTTTAAAAAATAAAAAGTTGATTTAAAACTTCTAACAAAAACCCTACATATATTCTTATAAACTGATATAATAAATTAAACTGGTGTTCAAATGTTTAGGATTGGAATGATTTTTAAATGTTTTTGAAATCTCTTATGCTCAAAAATACAATAAAAACAGTAATATTTTTGAAATGTCTTATGCTCAAAAATACAATAAAAACAGTTAAATTCTGAAATATTATTACAATTTAGAATAACTGCTTTCTATTTTAATATATCGTATGAATGGTTTAATGAATCTATGCTGGATATATGCATTGATTTTGGTTTTGATGTCAGTACTGATAATACTGATTTTAATTGTACTGACCCCAAACTTCTGAAAGGCAGTGGACATTTCATTTCCATGACCTTTCCAGGGCTAAGTCTCAACTTTAAAACTCCAGATGCTTATATGAATAAAATATTCATAAATAATGCCTAACACAGGTTAAGACAGGTGAGACATATTTTTACTATATATACTTTTTATATACTTTTGGCAAGTGTGGCAAAAAATGAATGATGGATCCTGTAAGTGTTTGAATCATTTGCCATCAAATGTCAAGAGTTGGGAAAGAGGTGTAAAGTTTACCTTACTGTAAAGTTACTACCCATGACTCTGAAAGTACAGACACTGCAAAAACATGCTTCTCTAATAACCCAAGCCAAAAACACATTTCCTCCACACATCCTTAAAGCTCACAGAACGATGCTTTTGCAGCCCACTTCTTTCTACTTTGATGACTAATATTAGTGCTGTACTCTTAGAGAGGCCATTACCAAAAAAAAAAAAAAAAAAAATCATTCCCACACAAACTTTGCCATTAGTGTGTAATTTTGCCTGCAGTAGTCAGACACCAATTTATATATAGACAGCATTTTAAAATCTTTCAAATCCCATGAAAACATAATTTGAGTTTGTGGTTTTGAGTTTGAGTGCCCGAGGCCATATATTTGCTAGTCCTCTCCTAAAATGTATTTTAGATATAAGCATTTAAAATGTATAGTCATTAAACTTTATACACTTATTGAAAACAGAGCAAAGATATTCACACTACACTACAGATCTCTCGCCAATCAAATGCTTTCTAGAATAAGAATATCCCTCCCTGTAATACTGCCTGTAACATCGTGGCTGTGATGTTACTAAAGGCCATTGGCTGTTTTATAAAAGACACAAATGCTTTCAAATGTCTCATATTACATTCCTGTTTCAATAGGTAATACATCAAAAGAAATAAACAGTGACTTGATTTATACTAAGCTTTTGTAACATTGTGTAAATAATGGGAAAAGATCAGACTACATTACATAAGGTCACTTAAAATTCCTATGCGACTAAATTGGCATTACTGGCAAATGCTGTATAATATGGTATGCTGACAACAGCCGATGAAGGAATAGAGGGTCACTAAGTCAGCACACAGGCTGAGCAGCATCTGTAATAGGGCTTAGTGGATCATGCCGTGCAAACCCTGAAGATGGAAACCATCATCACCACCTCACTCTGACTTCAATGGGTTGGATGGGCTTTACAAAGTGCTCAGAGATTAGATACAAAGGCCACCACTGCCAGAAGTCAAAAACAGTGGTGCGAGATGACCAAATATGGCTCTCGAAAAAATATGAAAGTCCTTGTGTATAACGGTCGACCTTCCTTAAAAGCATAGGCTACAATCCTATATTTATTCATAACTGTGCAACTGCAAAAAACAACAACAACAATTTACATATATTATGTATATGTGCATATATAAATATTTTTTTCTGGTTTTCCAGAAGAAGAAAAAAAAAGTTCTTCAAACAAGAACTGCATAAGAAATTAGGATCTGCTTACAAACAATAGGCTACATCTTGAACTAGGTTTATTTTTTTTACATTGGGATTATTTTCTTGTTTTAAGCATAAACCTCACTAAATATATGCTTAAAATTGGAAAAATTGCCGAGATGGTAAGGAAAAGAAACAAGTTTAATTATTGAAATTATTGCAATTATATTGTTTTAAGGTTATATACAAAAATAAATAAAACAAATAAAATAAATCTGCTTTTATTTAAATTCCAGTGAGTATTATGAGTTCATCTAGATTCTGAGCTTCAGGGGCCTCATAAAATGAAAATGTGAACCTTAAGGTAGAGATAAAAAGCAGCCATGTTCATTTTACATTGTGACTGTGATGTAATAAGCCAGTATGATGAGTCCATATCAGTTGCGCTGACCCACTTCATGAGTTGAATGCTGAGCAGGAGGAATTGACGTCAATGCTCTAGGCAGTCCAGCGGCAGACACTGCAGGAGTGAGACTCAACATTCAATACAGGAATCACTCAATCTCATCCGGCCCTAGAGCTTAACTCTTTCAGCTTGGAAAACAGTGGCTAGTGCCATATTTACAGGCAGAGCTGATATTTTTGTTACTTGAAATAAAAGCTTTTATTGAGGTCAATAGCTCAGGCTCTCATAATTTCGTTATGCAGTGGACATACGTAACATGCTGTGCATTGGATTGGTGCTAGAGGTTGATTGTGTAAAGATCTCGGGGGATCCAATCCTAGCAATTTTCATACAGTTTCCCAATCATTGCCCACCCCCAGGAAGTCTCTCACTCCCTTGGGTTTGCTCAATCAACATGATTTGTGGGAAAACAGTTGTAGTGTACACTCTTCTCTTGCTTCATGCTTTGAAATTTTAATATGTCATGTAATCCCAATATAAAACCACTGTAAACTGAAACATATTTTGCTCTATGTATCTGTATAATATGGAAATATGTATTCATGGTTTATAGATTAGAGCTTCACTGCCTTCTTTTAGTCATGATGCAAGCACATAAATGTTTGAAGTGGAACATTAAAGGCTGATGACCTTTCTTTGAGTGACCCAGCTTCAGCCATCTTCTGAGAGGCTAACTGTGAAACAGTGTGAGGGCTAAAAGAAAAAGGACCTTTAACAAAGCCTTGCGGGACACTCCTCTGTAAATGGCCACTGCATTACTTACTGTGCCAAACATCATAATCCATCAACATGATAGTGAAGTTTTGGGCAGAGAGCAGGTTGACATGTCAGGCAAACTGACAATGTCTGGTCTGCGTGTAAATGTGTGCGCACATTTGTGTGGGTAGCTCTCCTTTCGCTGAGAGCCTTGCATGGAAGCTCAAAGCCTGGCTCACTTTATAGTTAGCAACCTCTTGATTGCTCAAATTCAAATGAAACTGCAAATAAACCTTAGTCTGGATATATAGCTCAGCACAGAAAGAACCTGTGTGTCCATTGACGCAACTCATGGCTCCACCAACTGAGTCATCATCCTGGGCGGTACAGCTTTGATTAATAAACTGTAACTCACACCCTTTAATTAACCATAGCGAAATCACAAAAATGTAGGTGAAAATCTTCTAAGGCAAGGGAAATTCCAAACCATTCTGACTCCAACCTTTGGCTGTATATAGGTGCTACAAACTTAAATGATGTTTTATATTACAATCCAAAGTTTCCACTTCAATGCTGATAAAAGCAAACACAAACAACATTTGTTTTTTATTTATGCTTTTTATTTTTGCATTTACCCAATTGCATAAATAAAAAGCATAAGTAAAATAAATAAAAACCCTATTTAAATGTGCATATATATATATATATATATATATATATATATAAGAAAAATATAATTATAACCATAAATTATATATTGTACAATATCAAATTAGTTAAATGTGTATATATGTAAAAAATAATATAGTACAATTAATAAAACTATATCTAACATATAAAGTAATATAAAACAGCCGTTTTATATTTTACACCAATTCATTATCAATAGTACCAATGTACCAAAGATTAGTAACGTATCAAAAGTTTAGTTAATGTAACCGTGACAGCCTTTACCAGCAATCTTGATGTTCATGTGTCCATCTAGCAGCAGATTCTCCGCCTTCAAGTCCCGGTGAACGATGTTTCGATTGTGGCAGTACTCAACAGCAGACAGAATTTGCCAGAACTTGCGTCGTGCCTCTGGTTCGCTCAGCCGTCCATGCTTGGCTAGGTAGTCTAAAAAAAGATGAAATGGGGTTAACTAAACATCACAAATACACAAAGCACAGACATAAATCAATGAAACATTTTGCATGGGTAATATTATAGTGTAATATGGGTCAAAAAAAAAGGTTGAAACCCATGACCACACGTTATACCGGGAAAGGCTCCGGTGGTGTGGTGAGGCTAGTGGCAGAGATTGATGACCCACAATAAGGAGTCTCTGTGGTTTGTGAGTGGGGTAAACATCCCCCCGGATGGTGTAATCATGTGGTCACCACACCCTAGAGTACTGGGTCAGTCCCTGGCCCTCGGCCTGTAGCCAAACCTACAGTCCTCACACATTCCATTCCATACTCGCCTTGGGATTACATTGAGGTGGGCCGGCAAAGCGACTGTGGGTACATGGCAGTGTCTTTAAGGCTTCATTCTCTACATAAGCTTGTTTTTCAAATATCAAAATCAATTCTCAAAAACAGACAGCAATTTGTGATTGCAGAATTACCTTGGATGACCTAGCCTTAAGGTGTAGTCACATTAGCGTAGCTTCAGTGAAATTTTACAGGCAATAATGGCATTGTTGATTGTCAATAGTTTAGAAATGTATATGAACACAGCTCAGATAGAAGTCACTTTCAAAGCAATTTTTCATTGGCAAATTCACATTATTTGAAAATGTGCAAAATCTACGGGGGAACTTTTTGTCCTCACACGGAATTTGCACACACAGATTACTACTGAAATTATTGATTTTGCCAATAAAATTTTGCAGTGAGACCACACCATACTATAGAAAATATATTATAAAAGAAATAAATAATAAATTACAATCTAAAATATATAATATAATATAATATACAGTGCGCTTACAAAATTATTAGTCAAGCTGATTTTTTTTCAAGCACATTTAAAAATATGTGAATATCAACTTACCTAATAATTATGCATGTACTGTATATATGTATATGTATATATATATATATATATATATATATATATATATATATATATATATACATATACATATATACATATACATATACATACATACATACATACATACATACATACATACATACATACATATATATATATATATATATATATATATATATATATATACACATACACACACACACAATAATGTCAAATGTAAAATTCACTGACCAACCTAACCAATTAGATACCAGATGCAACATTCTGAAATTGTGCTCCATTTTTAACTTTTTTAAGACTATGCTGCTAATCAAAAAACACACCTGACATAAGAATGTCTCATATTTGTGTCAAATGGCTGGCAGGAATCTACTTTGAGATAAGATGTTCATACACTCTGCTGTGTACCACTCAACCGGCTGTAATCGCCCTCACTAAATCACAGACTGTGGACTTTGGCCAACAGAACAACATATCATTCTGGTGTCAGCATACCAGGTGCATCAGGCCTCTAAAATGCGCTTGTTACATGATTTTTTCCTTTCTCTTAGCCATGTAAGCATGACAAGATAGACCTAAAAGAGCCTGAGCTGGCCAGCTGACCTAATATAAGTTGCTTCTTCTTTATAAGTAACTGGAGTTGCTCTCAACTGACCCTTACAAACAAAAGTGGCAGTCGCACCAGTCACATGGACTGACTAAAGAGGCACACGAGAGGAGAAAGAGCACTTCTCTTCTCAGCAAGGTGCATTTTACTGCAGGGCTTGTGAATTAGGGGTTTTAAAGCATGAACTAGCTGAACCTTGTAGCAGTATTGTCGTTTACAAAAAACTCATGGTATTTAAAGTGTTCCACCAACTTTAATTCACTGAAATAAAATAAGTAAAATTAAATATTTGTAATAATAACAAAAATAAGTTTAATTAATAAAATATTTTAGTAATAAAAATATTTTGTTACATTTCAAAAGTATTTTTTTAATATATAAGCATATAAAATAATTTTTAAAGAATTAGAAAAAAACCTATGAAAACTATGGATACCATAGTATCTTCTAATTCATCTTTAATTAGATGACCATTTATTTTAAGCTTTTCACATCATGCTCTTTAACCATCATTCTTCATACTCTTGCTGCATGACAATTTTAATTATAAAAAATATTTTATTTTAAAAATATATCAAACAGTCTTTTTCATTTATGAAATTAAACTGCATATATAAAAATTAAAGAAAAATCAGTTCAAATCAAAGAATAATATATGGTATTAAATATCCGAAAGAAAAACTATGGTACTAGTAAAAACCAAAAAAACATGGTAATACCAAGATAATTTGGGTATTTTTCTGTTAGTGGATTCTTGCACACATAAACAAATAAAACAAAACTATTTCCAACATACAGAAGAATAATTTTTTTCTGGTCTTCAAACACTCTTTCCAGTGAGCTCCAGTAAATGATCTAGACAGGAATTATGAGTTTTTCTATACTACCATTACTAATGCACAAACCTAAAATTGACAGACTAGAAATAGAGCCTGAGGGTAAAAGACAGGGTTTGAGAGGCTGAGGGCAGACACGGGTGTCAAGACTGATCAGCTAACATGTTCAAAAACAACCTTTTCTCCAGCTCTGGATTTTTCTGAAATATGCATGGCCTACATTTCTCCTCTCCACTTCCAAAATTCAAATCAATGTCCCTTAGCTTTCCCTCTCTCTCTCCTGCTTTGCCTGTGCGTTCTGCAGATTCTACTTATTTGAAGTTGACCCAGTTTCCAGGTCCCTTTAATGCTTCGGCTCTGCTCTGCGGTGCTGGTGGAGCAGACAGGCTCTCGTGGCGGGCTTCTGCGCTGCTAAGCTCCACCACGGGGGACCGAACCCAGCACCCATCAAATGCTGCTCTAGCTCTCTCTTCTATCCCAGTGAAGATTATCTGATGGAAGTGAGTGCCTGTGTTACGTTAGGATAGCTTAGATTCAGAGTGATGCAAGCACACATCACTTGGTCTTAATGGTTCCAAAAAGTATCTTTCGTAATTTGTGATTAACTGGAGACTTTTAGACTTGATAGCGATGGCCCATGCTGTAAATAAGTTGCATAATCATATTGTGCAACAGAGAATCACAAATGCTGGACAGCATGGCCTCTAGTACTACAAGACAGTAATAATGTGGGAATCTTGACAATCATGTAACCAAGTATTAGTTATGCTATGTCAACTGATCATTTAATTTTTTTTTATTTTTATTTGTTTGACATCAGAAACCTAATTTCAAGTCTCTATGGGACATTTGTCTGTTATCTCACCCCGTAGTACACTTGGGCGGGAAACAAGTAATTTGGTTTGCCCCAGCCACGACATCACTCTTTATATCTCTTTCAAACCAGAGAGGCTATTGTCACATCCAACACCAGGGTCATAGTGTCCATACAAAGTACACCGCAACCGCAAGATTGTAAAAGAATCACGCTAAATGTCTGTTTTATTGTCTAGCAATAAAACATTTTACCATCATGAGCGTGCTGATTGGTGGCTGGCCAAACAGAATATGCGTGACAAATATGTTTACAAAAATACATCTAAAGCAAAACAGTGTTAAGTAATTTGTCTGTCTGCAATGAAATCCAAATTGTAATACAATGCAGAACAACAACAGCCAATTATAGCCAATAAAGTTTTGGACCAATAGTATTTCACTGTGGGAGGGGCTACTCTATCTATAGGCTTTATATTACAGCATTTCCCTTAAAACGCATTAAAACTCTGAACGCATGTAAAAAAAATAAAAAATAACTTGACTCCCTAGGGTAGGAACAATTTCTTGGTAGCATATCACATTGCCGTGTACTGTGAAACAGACACAATGTTATGTAAGAATAATGTGTGATGATTATGTGAGTTTTCACAGGTGGTGCACAGCAGGTGCTGCTACAAAGTCAAAGAGATCAGTCACTGGAAGTGACTACTTTTACACCACTTTCACTTTCAAGAATCACAGACAAGTGATTTTTAAAGGGATAGCTCACCTAAACGCAAAAATTCTGATTATTTACGTCCATGTTGTTGCAAACTTTTATGACGCTTCTCTGTGTGAATATCCCACCAGAATATCTTTTTTTCCATATAACCGTAATACAAGTGAATGGCTACAGTGAAAAAAATCCATTATACAATATCATAACGGCAATCCATAGGAACTGTTCCCTAATGTTCCAATCCTCATAAGTCATACAATAGCTTCGTAGGAAAAAAACAAATGGAAGAGTGAGTAATGACCAATATTTAAGTGCATTTGTCTCATGAAGTGATCATATGACTTTCAGAAGACTTGAATATAGCACATGTGTCATATGGACTGTTATTGTGGGGCTTTCTGATGATTTTTGAAGCATTAAAGGGATAGTTCACCCAAAAATGAAAATTCTGAAAATGAATTACTCATCCTTATGTCATTCCAAACCCATAAGACCTTCGTTCATCTTTGGAACACATGTTAAGATATTTTTGATGACATCCAAGAGCTTTCTGACCCTCCATAGAGAGCAACAGAAATTAAATGTTTATGGCCCAGAAAGGTAGTAAGGACATTGTTAAAACAGTCCATGTGTCGCTGTACTCTTGTGAATGGCATCAGAGACTGACCCAGTAAGAAGAAATCATTGAATAAAGTCGTTATTTTTGTTTTATTTACACACAAAAAAGTATTGTCATAGCTTCATAACATTACAGTTGAACCACTGATGTTATTTTAACAATGTCCTTACTACCTTTCTTGCCCTTAACTTTTCAGTTGCGTTGCTGTCTATGGAGGGTCAGAAAGCTCTCAGATTTCATCAAAAAGATCTTAATTTGTGTTTTAAAGATGAACAAAGGTCTTACAGGTTTGGAATGACATTAGGGTGAGTAATTAATGAACTATCCCTTTAAAATTCCAGTCCTCAATCACTCTAACTGAAACAGGTGACCAGTACCAGTAAACTCTATTAAAAAATTCTCCCTTTGCATTCAGCGGATGAAAAAAAAAAATCACTCAGGCTTTGAATAACAAGAGTAGGATTAAATGATGACAGAATAAATTTTTTGCATGAACTATTCCTTTAATTTTCTTTGACCTTCAGTTTTGCTCTTAGCTTTGAGCTTGTGTGTCAGACAGAACAGAACTCCAAAGCAACAGAGAGACAGACAGCTGAGCCATCAGAACATGATCATCATTGCCGACACATTTGTTACTTGTGACTATGATGGTTATTCACACAGACTGTGTTTGTCTCGCCTGAGCTAATTTCAGCCTGACCTTTGTCACTATCATCTGAAACCAAGATGTTAGTCTGAATACACACTTTCTCCGTGTCACTGATGTGGAATCAGGATAAACGTATATTGAAATTGATAAGAGGTAGATCTAGCTGCCAGACAGCATAAGCAAAGCATCATATCATTGTGACTCAACAACAAGAGCAAGAACAACAACAACCAAATATGGCAGTCAGCTTTTTGCCAAAAAAAATAAAATAAAATAATAATAATAATAATAAAAAAAGACATCCAAATTGTGCATTCTGTGAACTCATGTATGAATTTGCCTGAATACAACATTCATCCAATAATGTATAGATGTATAGATATTTAGGCCCTGTGAGTATTATTGGTTGCTAGCTATTATAAATTGTAATTGTAAATGGCACCACTTACCAAAGATTTCCCCATTCTTGGCATATTCTGTCACAAGGTACAGCATGTTCTTGGTCTCCATGACCTGCGTGAGGAAGAAAAAATAATGTGTTACGTGTAAAATCCTCTGTCTTTGATGATGAGCATAGATCCAAAATACTCATGAACCACAAAGTGAGTGCAAAATTAGGTTGAGTGATAAAATGACTGCTACATTCAGCTGAAATCTGAAGTATCCCATTGAGTTCACTGTATTATAATGAAACACACATGAATCAGAGTGGGATGCTGGTTTACTCGTAGGCTCGATTCACAGTCCAGTGTCAGAGCCAGCAATGCATGGGAGGACTCCAGAATTAGCCAAAGAAAACAAAAAGATGAATAGACCTAAATGTAGTGAAGAGAAGCGGCATGTTATAATTCGGAAACATTCACAGAGTCCCACATAAACACTACTGTCGGCCATTCATACAGTCAGTTAGTTTTACCGATACATCGGCATCATCTGTACAGAGAGGCTTTTGTGGAAATCAGTCTTATCTGGGCTCAACTTGTAAGGGTTTTTCTGCTCTTGCCATTTAAAGGCATTACAGAGTTGAATAATAAAATCAGCAACTAGGCCAGAATATGAATCATCTTTTAAACTCCTAAACTAATTCTCCTTTCCAGAAACATGTTTTGATGGAAGCTGTGATCTCAGAGCTATTCAGAACACAATGATCACAAAGCACTTCTTCTCCCAATCAATTGCCAAATAAGAAAATAACTGGAAATAACACAAATTATCTCATGTGAATAATTGCTATTACACTAGTTGGCTGTCTGTTACGTGACACACCAGCAGTGGTCACATTACATCAAGGGATGGGTCACGCTGTTGCCAAAGATAACTGTCAAAAATTGGACTATCAATCAATTAGAAATTACGTCATATGCCTATTCTAATACACTGCAGATAACTTATTCCAGAAACAATTGTTAGTCATTTTCTCAAACAATTACAAAAACATAACACTTTGTGCACAAGTAACACATTGAATTAAACATCTGATGTAGAAAAACTAGTGTTTTCTTGTAAAAAAAAATACTTCAATAATATTGGTTTTATTTACAACCTAGAAAAAAAGATTACAGTTAGTGTGTGTATGCAGTGTTACTTTTAAAAGTAATGCATTACAATATTGTGTTACTTCATAAAAAGTACCTAATTGTGTAACTTAGTTACTTTTTATGGAAAGTAATGCATTATGTAACTTTTGCATTACTTTTTCTTACCTGGGCTAGGCTAGCTTCCAAAAGTTACATTTTTGGCCCTTTCACACCAAAAGTGAAATTAATACGCCTCAGGCTAAAGGAAGTACCTTTGCACCTCAATCCTAATTTCTCTTAATATAGGACAGGAGAGGTGCTGGTGAATAAATAAGGTAACTTTAGTTATTTATTTTAAAAAGTTTCTAAATTTTAAAAACAGATTTTTTGTTGTTAAATTTAAAAGTAATGCGTTGCTTTACTAGTTACTTTAAAAGTAATCTGATTATGTAACTCGTCGCGTTACTTGTAATGTGTTACCACAACACCGTGTGTATACTGTACGTATGATTTTATAAACAGTGGTGGCCAAAATTATTAGAACACTAGGATTTTCACCAGCTAAAAAATGGTTTAAGTCAGTTATTTCTATCTTTTGCTGTAGTGTGTCAGTAGTAAATATCAGTTTACATTTACATATATACATTTTGCCATTATTTGTAATAATCCAGTGAGATTTTTGTTTGCACAAGGAGTCTGTCAACAGCCAGTGCTCCACACAGAGATCTGATTTCATCATCATCCAGTCTGTCAGGAATGACATGAAGAAACAGAACAAACGGAGACAGACTAAATCCAGAAGAAATGTGGCTACTATCTCTCTCTCTCTCTCTCTCTATATATATAGTGCTTTTACATTCATTTTTTATAGTGTTTATATATATATATATATATATATATATATATATATATATATATATATTCATGCTTCATAAAGAATTTGATTATGATTATAATGTGCTTGAAATGCATGTGCGCTGCATATGCACATGATCCCATCTGATATGACCAAAGAAAAAGCTGACATGTAATGCTGGTGATGTATGACGTGTGACTAGAGGCAGATCACCACAGTAATTATGGACCATTTGCTGCTGCATTACGTGTACTTGAGGGTGCGTGTGCGGAGCAGCTGCTTGGTGTTAGGACCCTGAGCCGTGGCAGATGGGGCAGAGGGAAACCGGGGGTTAGAGATGAGATGGCAGGGCCTGCAGAGCTGCCCTCTGTTTATGAGGCCTGAAAGGAAATGACTAATTGACCCATGCAGTTTGAATGGAGTAACCGTTGGAAATAATGATACACTATGATTCCACGGCAAGGGCTTGGACTGGTGCCGCTACGTTGTATAATAAGGAAGCGCTATTCCCATTCCCAATAACCAAAGTAACCTAAAGTCTTACATAATACTGCAGTGAAGTCACACTGGGGGAGAAGTTATCTCATCTTCAAAGTGTTTGTGTGACTTTGACTCCAAAGTGTGAATGATCTCTAGTTTAAAAAAAAAAAAGGCTTTTTCTAGCCGGACAACTTTAATGTGTTCATGTGAAAGTTTACTGTAAAAAATAGTTAGATATTAACTTTGGCTTGATGGCTAGTAATATGGTGAGAACTGCATGGTGTATCATAACTTGTGTGGCAATGTTAAATTATAGATATGGACATTGTAACTACAGCTAATAAACTGTTACATTATATTTGCTTGTACTATTGTTTTTTTGTAAAAGACCCAACCTTACAGTCTTCTGTATAATTTACATAAGAGTTACAATTGAGTGAAAACGCTACAAGAAAGCCACATCTGTATATGAATTGGGCTGTTTGCATGTTCTGCCACTGCAATTATTTAATAATCGATCTGTGTTTACACATTTCAGATGGACTTCTTTGTTTGTCGTGCCTCTTGCTGTTTTTTCAGCACCCTACACTATGAGTGTCTGTTTCATTCCATTTTGTTTGGTGTGTATTAATGCAAGAACAAGTCCTGGGTCAACACTCCCACACACAGACGTCTAAACCCATCTTTCCACTGTTGCCTTGTCCAAATACCCACACTTGGTAAAACAAACAAACAAACAAACAAACAAAAAACCCTACATTTCACTGCTGGTCATATGTTCTCTATATAACCATGTATGTGACAAATAAAAATCTTGAATCTTGCGTTCTTGGCTACTTGAGAGTGTATGTGTGCGCGACAGAAAGCAAGTACGCAAGACTGTCCCAGATCTTAATAATGCCAAAGAGCATAACGCACACTAAATCCACACATCTTGAATACCGCTCAGGAGTGCTATTCGAGGCTTAGTGCATCCCATCATGCATCATGTTTTGGAATAAATCATGAGATTTTTGTCGAGATATCGCCAGAGGTCATGAAAACCTTTCCAATGTAAGTTAAATATTAATATAATAATTAGATATTATTACATATAATTTGGTAGAAAAACAAAGTGTTGCATGTTTTATTGGTGCAAAGATGAGTAGTGGTGATATTTATTTTGTACAACATTTGCAACTGCTTTTTATCACTTAATTAGGACCACCACAAATTGTGTCATGTTATAGGCTAGGATACTGAACAGAACTTTAGAAGTTGATTTGAAAATGCAGAGTATTGAAAACAAAAAAAAAAGATATGTAACATTATAAGTGTGTCCCATTAGGTAATGAAAAGTTCTACACACACTTGTGGTCTTCATCCTCACTTAAACACTTGGGCCAAATACAGAAAATGTGCCATATAAGTAGTCAAATGGTCAAGTGCAAAGACTGATTATAAGATTATATAAAAAAAGCTACTTTGTGTTATTTATTAATTAGCTAAAACTTAAAATCAGTTATTGAACCAGCCACAACAAGCTGTAGACTCTCAGTTATCAACCCAGAAATTCCACACTGGTACATCCCTTTTAAAACCTTACTATTTTTTAAAATGTTTTTTTTTTTTTTTTTACATTTAGTCATTTAGCAGATGCTTTTATCCAGATCAACTTATAAACGAGAAGCACCACAAGCAATTTATCACATAAGAGCCAACAATACTGGCAGGAAATGGCCTGGGCAGGCATTACCTGGTACAGTTTAATGATGTGCGGATGGTCCAGCATTTTCATGATCTGTACTTCACGATAGATCTTCTCTAGGTTCACAGCATCCAGCTGGGTCTTGTCGATGATCTTTATAGCCACCTGTTGAACGAAGGGCACAGAGACACACTTTCATTGGCATGGAGCCTAATGCCTCGAGCTACTCGGTGAAATTCATTAGTCTTGTTACTGTCTGCAGTGCAGGTCGATCCAGTCTTCACAAGCCCCAGCGCGGATCAAAGGCAAAATACACGTGAGCAAAGCTAATACACACCTGAGCGTCAGGTTAATGGCTTAACTACTGAAGTAGGACAATGATCCAAATTATCTTATTATTTTCCCACAGGCTTTTCATCATTTGCCAGACAAATGGGAGAAGAACAGGAGTAATTTACCATTTCATAACCACTCATACCTCAATCCCCCTTTTGACTGTATAATAATCATCTTCAGGTAAGTACACAGAAGCGGAAAAAACAGAACAGATTCCACAGTTAAGACTTTGACCTGTGTGTTATATCATTAGTGATATAAAACATTTATGTTATGAATATTTACAAGACTTTAGTGCTTCGGCTTACTTCCTACTGTAAGTATAAGGAATCTTCAAAGTATAATAGAATACAAAATATTTTAAAGACATCTTGAAAAAATATCAGTCAATCTTGATGTACATTAAAACACAAATATTTTTAAATGCCAAAATAAGGCTGAACAATAAGGATTTTTTTTTTCTGCATGGATTTTTACCCTGTCAACATTTTCACCAGCCCTACCACAATTTATATATTATTAAAAAACATTAATAAGAATGTTCTGAAAAATAAACTGGTGGGCCCAGTGAAAATACTAGTAAGGACTGCAAAAATTCAGGCTAGCAGAAAAATAACATAATATAATGAAAAAAAGCACAAATTATATACATACATACATTCACACACACACAAATATATATATATATATATATATACATATATATTCTCTATAAATATATATAAAAATGTAAATATATAAATAAATAATAAGTTAAAATATATATATCTATATATATATATATATATATATATATATATATATATATATATATGATTGGTTTCATAATTGTAATTGATGCTTTAAAGATTTGTTCTCATGCAATTTCAACAAAAAATAATTTGTTTGCAAAGCAGCATCTAGGTGACATCAACAGATTTTGCAACAACGATCTTTTTTTTTTTTTACATGAATCCAAATGTTTACATTTGAAAGGCATAAAAACATATTTGCGCGATCAATGCAAGAAAGACATAATGTACTTGACAAGTGACAGTTCTGTCTGTTGGCCTGAAACTGTCTCACACTGACCCCAGGCCAGCCTTGTTGCTGACCCCTGGAAAGCATAACGGTAACTGACTGAAAACATTAGAGCACATCACCATGAATCAGCTGTCAGATGCAAATGTGGTTAGTCATTCTCATTGGAAGTAACAGTGATCCAACTGTCCGTTGAAACCATGAACAATGCAGGCGATACACAAAGCAGAAGACACATGCTACCAGAGCATGTGTATTCTGAAGACAGCTCCGAAGAAGAACAGAGAAATCATAAAACACAAGAGACTGATGGGAAGCCGAGACAGTGTCATCCCCACAGAAATGAAGCCACCTCGAGGCAGCCATTGCAGAGATGCATCAACTGTGTACAACATAATCCTGTTAAATAGCATAATTCCACACAGTGCTCCAATGCTAAACTCTACATCTGCAGACTTGCAGACAGTCTTAAAAAACAGCTCTCTGGCCAAGCGAAAATTACAGCTCACACCTACCGTTATAACACCCTGAACCACAACTTTACTGCAAAGCAACACAATGTCACCAAGGTCAATAGAAATCATTTAATGCAGACCGCACTCACAAAGCACACACATTTTAGAGCTGAGTGTAACTACATTTTTAAATAATTTATGACATTTTCGTGAACACGGTAACCTTGTGTCATGCAAACAGTGCTCAGCAGGGTTTCTTTGCAAGGAATGCGAGACAATCATCAGCTCAGGTTTAGCGATGAGATGACATCCATTATCACAAAATCACCCTTTGCTTATGCAACCACTGCACAAATGCACAAAAGCATGGCCCACATTTAATGGGCACTAAACCAGCATGATTTCTTGCTATTGTACACGGCCTTTGTCTTTCTTTGACAACTAGGTTTGGACACCCTGCACTTTTGGAATACTCTGCATATTTCAGTTGAGGCGTTAGGCTGCTGGACGTGCGTTTATCAGTGCATGCAAAGCTGCACAAAGGCTTCAGCTAGTTGTAGTCAACATACTTCGGACCAGGGTCTGAACTGAAATAAATGCAACTGAAAGTGACAAAAATGCCTCGGGTATTAAAAATGAACTATTGTTTTGTTTTTTTATGTTTTTAACACATATTATATGGGTCTGATAATATTTTATAATAAGAACAATGATTTTAATTGAAATATTTTACATAAATTTTGAAAACCAATGGTTTTTTTAAACATTATTAATATTTATTTAAAAAGTAGTCATAATTCTTAAGATGATTAATAAAAATAATACTTATTAAGCAAAAATGATGAATTTTTTTACAAACTAATTCTTGCTTTTAATGTTATTAACATTTCATATATCTGGATATTGGCTTGATGATTTTATTTTACAATAAAAAAAAAACTGATTTCAATTAAACGTTTAAGTATTTTGCATTTTGACAACATACAAATATTCAAAACACTAAAAAATCAACCATGACTAGAAGTTATAAAACGTTCCTAAAAAACAAACCCAGGTGGCTCCTTAAAAACGTGACACCGCTTCAGACAAACAGGTTGTTTGTTACCCAAAGATACTAAGTTCTCACATAACTAGTATCAACAATAGTGTGAGTGCAACTGTAACTGCTATCTCGTAGTGTTTCTGTGCGGTGCACAAGGGTTAGTAGTTAGTTAGAGGGCTGAGCAGCTGATATATTATCAACTCACCTCTGTCTTGGTTATGCGATGTCTTGCCAGTTTCACAACAGCGAAATTGCCCTTTCCAAGAGTCCGCTCTATATCGTAGAAGCCCACTCGGACGGGACCCCTGAGCACTGGCTTTTGGTGACAGTCAGCCATGACCATGCTGTTAGTGAAACACTAGGGCTTGGGGCGAGAAGATAGAGACCTGCCACTTGAGCCTCAAGATAACGAGGTCGGCAGAGGCTAAACCGTGTCGAAATGCCAGCGTGCCGGCCAGGGTGCTCGCTGACGGTCCGCTCCAGTCTCAGCAGAAGAAGCAGGAGCGCGCCGATGTGTCACGCCACCTCCTTCAATACAATAGAGCTCTAATATTTCAGCTGTGTTTGCGAGAGTACACGAGTTGACTTGCAGGAGGCATCATGTTCTCTGGTTGACGTGCATTGACGTCAGAGCCTATGGGGGTATTTGCACAAGGGGCGGGGCTTCCAAGCGCTTCCACACTCGAGTGCCAATTCGTTTCCAAGACGACCAGACCCACCTCTTACGTCAACGGCCAGAGCGTCGCTGTGTTTGCTCGAGCGCTGGCTGCGAAAGTCTGCCGCCAGAAACTTTGATAAAGTCTCTCGCGCTTCAGTCGAGGAATGAGAGCCGACGGCGGCGCGCTGTGTTCGTCCGGCTTTTTCAATCTTTTAGATTCCACGGACCTTCCAAATATGACGATCCTCGCACATTTTTAGTTTTCTGCGTAAAGACCCCATTTATACTGCGAAAAAATATTATTTGGAAAATATTTAGTTTCTGATGAGTTACATTATTACAGTACTGTATGGTTAGATGCATTCATATACAGTCAAACCAAAAATTATTCAGACACTAGATATCATTTTAGATATTTTTTACTAGTGGGTGCAGGACACTATGGTTCATTTATGTAAGTGAGGATAGCAAAATAAACTGTGACATATTATATCCAAAAATCTTTATACAGTTGACTACCAGTAAAATTATTCAGACACTTTGACCTGACCATGTTTTGCTTATCTGTTTTGTTTTGTTTTTCTTTAAGGTTAATTGCTAATGCTACTTTTTACACTACAGACTGAATAAAATGACTAAGCATTCCTTGGTAATTAGTTGACCTAAATTGGTATTATCTGATTGTGTACTTAAATTTAAAAGCTGACAGCCATTTGTGAGACAGTCTAACAGACGGATGGCATTATCAAGATGAATTTGTTCTGACAGTTTAACTCTTCTTGGCATATTTTAATCACATTTTGACATCTAGGGCACTAAGACGTGTTTGCAACCCAACCCTATAGACATCAAAGCGGGTGTGGCACATATTTGCTCAATTACATAACCAACCATAATCATATAAAGCAGAATTTTGGTAGAAACATTATGTGTTTGTGTGTATTTGTAGAATCAACTGAAGGAGAGCGGTATTGTGCAGTACTCAACAGTTTATACAACAGTTTAATAAACAAGTCATTCATATCAAGAGTATGTAAGCGTAGAAACGCATTACAGACAGTGCATGATTTGTATTGGAAAATTTAATTTAAACACCTCCATGACATAAGTGCAACAAATATGTCCTCAAAGCTGCACGCAATTCAGTTCTAGGTGGCCTATCATATGGCGACCTCTGACGGTCACGTGCTGTACTGCAGTCACTCAGGTCTAATAAAACACTTCCCTGCCCCTACAGCTCTGATGACGTCAGGGAACTCAGCCGAATATTAATGCATTTACAAAGAATCGCGTTTAGCTCAAAATATTTGCAATAAATTGAAAGTGACGCAGTCACTAAAAGGGTACAAAATATGTAATAGAAGGGTTTGTAAAATGAGTCATCTGAAGTTGCAAGCATGCAGCAGTAACATTTAACGGTATGGAAAAGGTAAAGATCTATTCTCAGCATGACAAAAGCCACCTAATGAGGTTTCAAAAACATTTATTCAAATCAATATTATCAAATACAGTTAAATAAAATCATTTGTTAGAGTTACATTGTGTCAAGGTCAGGCCATTTCCATGACTTTTGCAGTCAAGTCCTTACCAATTAGTAAAGCATTACTAGTCCATTACTATTCCAGGCCTGATTCAAAATTTCCAAGACATTTCCAGGTTGTCCAGGAGTGCGGGAACAATGCTGATTAAACAAAAATACGTTTATTAAAAGCTATTCTGTGGTTATTATTATTATTATTATTATAAGGACAGACAACATATCATTTACAATCTAAATACAGCAAAAATGGTTTATCTTTCTGCTCATAATTTGATACCCAAAAGCAAAATACATTCAATATGTTACAATAATGTTTTATATATATAAATCCTTTAATTCTGTTTTTACACAAAAGAGTTACAAAGCCACTACCCAGTCTTTCAAAACCAGTAGGTATCCTTTATAGAGGCCATTCTCAGAGACACAAAAGGATGTTGTTGAGATAGGCTGAGAGGTCAGCGCACTGTTTTGTAAATGTCCAAATGGAAGTCCCGTTCCAGGATGCCAGCTTCCACAGCGGAAGCCCTCACAAGCTGATGACACCTTTATGCTTCTTTGAATAGTCAGTTATGGGAATCTGTACACCCCTGCATTAGACCGCCACTGGATTCCCCAACGGGTCACATAGTGCACATCAAAGAGCAGACATGATAGGAGAGCCAGTCACACTAGTGGGCGAGACTTTACCAGTCAGTATACACACTGTATAGTCTTTTAGTATCCATAGATGTCATTGTCCACCCATCCAGCCTCTACCACCGAGGAGCTCCGGCAGGTCTCGTAGATGTCATTTGTGACAAACCCACACTGCGTGGGGTGGCTCGGGTCGTTCTCATATTCCTCAAACTGATTGATTGTGGACGTCACACTAAATGTTCTGTTAATTTCAGAGCTCATGTACTCCAGATGAGCTCCAGACTGGTTGAATTTGTTGGTGTGTTTATAATCATTCTGACTTTTCGGAGCTACTGGACGCACCCACTGTCCTGGCACGGCATAGATTGGATTCTGTTCTTTCCTCCTGCAAAGACACATTCAGAGAGTATATTGAATGGCAGGCTGACAGACAAAATAGTTAATAGAGGATGACAAATTAAGAAAGGATAAAAATCGTTGCAGTGCTTTACACACCTCCTTGACATGACTCTGAAACAGAAAACCCCTGACACCACCAATATCAACAGCAGCATTACAGGCAGAGTGGCCAGGAGGATGTAGTAAATGTTAGTGTCATCTGAAATAGAAATTAAGACGAAGTCCATAATTACTAAAAAAAATTGAATTTCCAGAAGATAATCACACATATACAAATAGATGGATAGATTCAACCAATATTCAATTGACCATTCTTTTCTAAAAAAATACCTGATGACTCAGAGAGTTCAGTTTTCATCCTGTCATTGTCCACTGTAATGGGAAGCAGCTTTGGCACCAGAGTCAGGTCATCAGTACCTAAAAACAAGAATCACTGTGAATGATGAATGAGCATTTATGGCGTTTGGCCTTGATGATTGACCTAATATGGGTTTTGAGCGTGACTACTGTGAGCAAAAGTATAATTCCACTTCCACCACTAGAGGTCATCATAAGCATTATTATTTGTCTTTTTAAACTAATAAATAACCCCAAAATTAAAATTCTGTCATTATTTACACATCCTCTTGTCCTTTTAAACCTATATAATTTTATTTCCTCATTGGCGCACCAAAGAATTTTAGCAGAATGTTACTGCTTTTCCATGTAATTACATTGAACGGGAGACTGTATTATTTTAGTATTTGTATTATATTAGTATTATTTATATACTATCATATTATGTAGTAATATTTTGAATTACCCTTTATTTTAATATTTTTTAAAGATTTTGTCTTTTTAATTTGATGCTTTCTTCTACTGATTTTTATTTTAACATTTCTATTTAGCTTTAGTTTAATATCAGTTTTTATTTTTAGTCATTTTAGTACTTCAACTTATTTATCTAATTTTACCAAGGCAGCGTTTCTAATTTTTCTAAGTTTTTCATCTAATATTTATTTTATTTCATCTTTATTTCAATTACTGAAAAGCATTTTAAATAGTTTTAGTTAATGATAATAACACTGGTAAATTATAAGATCATTTACACTTTTTGGGGAACTATCCCTTTAATCTTCAAGTTATGTGGGCTATAATTTTGTTTAATCTGTAATTAAAGGTACTATAAAAATGTCAGGTAGGTGACATTATATAAAAATACTAATATCTCACTATAATTTAGACACTCTCATGTTAATATACTATATATTAATAAGTAAAACATAAGATTATTAGTACCATTATTGTGTCAGAAAAAAAGCAGCAAACGCACCAGATAAAGCTTAAGGATTTGTTTACCTGTGAGTGTAGTGATATTTCCTGCTGGAGTGGGGACAGGATGCTTCTCTAAACACATACAGGAGGCAGCACAGTTTACATTTGAAGTCCTCTTATATAATACGTTTACACTAAAGATGCTTGTCTCAGATTTGTTGCCTATCAAATATCTAAATGTGACAGCTAAGGTTAACATAAGCAAACGCCTACCGTCTGAGTACTTGCAGATGAAATTATTCTTGGAATTGCAGTTGTAGTCAGTCCACTTGAACAGGTTGTGCTCCTTCTGGCCAGCAGAAGATGAGGGCCTGTAAAATAACGCCACACACTGGTCAAGGCCACACGAGGGCTCTGTCACCAGCCAGTTCCTGGAAACACAACAGACTCACTGAAAATTCTCTATCACATTTACTATTTTGCTTTCACTTAAAAGTGATAGTTCACAGAAAATTCTGTCATCATTTACTTACCTTCATGATTCAGGAGACTTAGAAGATTTTTTTGTTATTTTTTTTTTAATTGTTATTTTTAATTATTATTTTTTAATACTGCCAGCTTTCATTTTAGTTTAAGTTTGAGTAATTATGTTGTGCTTTTGTCATTTTTTAAATAGTCTATTTTCTACACATTCACATTTTAGTATTTTGCTTCCACTGAAAGAACAGATCAACAAAAATGAAAATTCTGTCATCATTTACTCACCATCATGATTCAGACAACTTAAAACACAGAATGCAGTAATAGAATACATAATTATATTCATATACTACTATAGTATTTATTTTTTTCAAAAAGCTTTTATTTTTACATTTAGTTTTCATTTTAAGTTTTAGCATGTGCTTTTGTAATTAAAAAAATGCTATAGCTTTATTTTTTAATTCCATTTTAGTAATTTTAATACTACAACTTATTTCAGCTACTTGCCAATGTGACATTTCTAATTGATGTATATTTTTATTATATATGTAGCCTATATTTTATTTTATTGCAGCGTTATTACAATTACCAAAAACCATTTTCATAGTACGGAGTTTTAGCAATTAACAATAGCAACAACACTGGTATACAGACCACTTTTATGAAGTTTTTGGGGCCTTTTTGGAATGAAAAGTCATCACAGGAATCACAAGAGGATGAGGAAATGAAAGAATTTTATTCAGGAATATTTCAGGATGTTATTACTGCGAATATCCTACCTGAATGTGGCCTGACTGTAATCCAACCAGTAATATTGTGATGAACAGTCAGCATTATACTGAGGGCTTCTTCGTAGCCCAATCCAGAAGTCTCCATCAGAGGCCCTGAACTCCTGAACAAATCTCTCCACCAGACGCTGCTCATTCTCAGTCTCAATGCTGAGCAGCTCTCCATCATCCTCCCTGCATTTCTGTCTGGCTGCCTCAAAGCTTGCCCTGAGCCCGATGTCCTGGAAGCTTGTGATCTTATAGCAGGGCTTCTCTGTCCCTCTCCGGCATATCCTGTGATCTGCAAACCACATCACCAAAAAACACTGATGTTAGAGTTGAACCTAAAGTACTATTATGGAAATATTGTAAGAACCGTTATAGGAAAGTTGGCACAGGGACATGTACGAGCAAACAGAGGAAGAAACCAGGAGAACTTCCACAAACTGTCAGGCGGAAAATCCTCTCAAACAAAGCCATGTGTGCGACAGCCAGCAGCCATATCCTCCCTGACTAAAAAACAGCTGTGACCCAAATATAAAACCCGAAAACTGTACATAAACACACCACTGTACATGAAGAGAACTCTGTGGTTAAACGTTTGTTGCATCACCAGACGCGTATATTCGTTAATAGTTTAGCAACACAAAAGCTTCAGAAATCTTTATTTAGAAAGACTGCACAGTCTCTTAATCGAAACTATCGTTAAATAGTGTGCATTTAAGAAGCATACAAAATCTAACGGAGAAAGATCATTTGAATATCACCGTGCATCAACCGACATTTTACATATAAGCACAAACTCACCACCGAACGCGCTTGATGCGCAGAAGGGATGGAAACAAACAGCCAAAACAGTTCCGATCAGTTTCATGAACTCCATCTCTACATAGTTTCAACGGGTGTGCGATTGCCACCACACGACTGTTTCTAGATCCTAGCAAACCGTCCCGCTGTCAGACGAAACAAACGCAGGCAAGTTTTCGCTCTGACTCGAGAAAGGCTCCTCGGGTCTCCGAATGAAAGCGTCTGCTAAAGCACAAACTGTGGTAGCTGTTTTTGCTCTCCCACTCATTACGTGTGAACTTTAAAAGTGTTCCGAAGTACTTTTTCTACCATGCATTTTTTTGTGTGTGTGTGTGTTTGTTCGCTATGTTAAATAAACATAAATTAGTTATTACATTTACAAATTTAACTAATTAGAACATTGGTATACATAAATGTATCAAAGATTATACAAATGCATTTATGTGTGTTTACTTATTTTTTTACATATAACTTTGGAAACCAGTGTGAGATTTTCATTTAAAGGAATAGTAAACCCAGAAATAGACATTTGCTAACAGTTTATTCACCCTCAGGCCATCCGAAATGAGTTGGGTTTCTTCATTGGAATGGGTTTGGAGAAATTTAGCATTACATCTCTTGCTCACCAGTGGATCCTCTGCAGTGAATGGGTGCCGTCAGAATGAGAGTTCAAACAGCTGATAAAAACACCACAGTAATCCACAAGTAATCCACAGGACTCCAGTATATCAATTAATGTCTTGTTGTAAAGTGAAAAGCTGAATGTTTGTATTAAAAAAAAAAATTAAGTGTTTTAACTTTAAACCATAGTTTCTGGTCAGAATACCATAAAAAGAGTCCATAATCCATAATAACACTTTCTCCAATGGAAAAAGTACATCACCTCCCACCTTGGACTGCTTGATCTGTGCATATTTCTCTCCTGATTCAGACAAGATGACTCTTTCACTGGAGAAAGCAATATTATGAATAGAGGACCTTTTTTTTAGCTGGAAGCAAAGGTTTTACATAAAAAGTAATAATAATAAAAAAATTAAAAATTAAAAAAATTAAAGGCTTAATGATGGATGTTTATTACAAACTAGCAGCTTTTCACTTCACAAGATATTAATTCATGGACTTTAGTTGTGTTAATTACTTGTGAATTATTGTAATGTTTCTGTTTGGACTCTTATTCTGATGGCACCTATTCACTGCAGAGGTAATGTGATGCTAAATTTCTCCAGTCTGTTCAGATTATTTTCGGGTGGAAGTCGTGGCCTAATGGTTAGAGAGTCGGACTCCCAATCGAAGGGTTGTGAGTTCGAGTCTCGGGCCGGCAGGAATTGTGGGTGGGGGGGAGTGAATGTACAGCGCTCTCTCCACCCTCAATACCATGACTTAGGTGCCCTTGAGCAAGGCACTGAACCCCCAACTGCTCCCCGGGCGCCGCAGCATATGGCTGCCCACTGCTCCGGGTGTGTGTTCACAGTGTGTGTGTGTGTTCACTGCTCTGTGTGTGTGCACTTCGGATGGGGTTAAATGCGGAGCACTAATTCTGAGTATGGGTCACCATACTTGGCTGAATGTCACGTCACTTTTTCACTTTCATTCTTTTTATTAGTCTTTATATTTTGTTTTCGTTTGTTTTATTTTTAATTTTTAGTGATTTTTATTTTGTGTGTTAATTGTTTTGTTTTTTATTTGTGGAGATTTGTCTTTCGCATCATCTTTTAGCAATGTTTTGTGCTCTTCCTATATCACTTACACATTACTGTAAGCATCAATCACTGTGTAATCACTGTGGTTTACAGTTCATATAAAATCTGTTCAGAGACATGTAGTGCAGAGGGACCAATTTTGTTTGGCTCACTAGCAAACTGGCAGAGGAAATAAGATTACTTTTTATGAGGTTGACTGGTCTGTGCAAGTCAAAGGAGCTCAGTCACTGCTGTTGACCCTGCCAGCTCTCAGTCAGACACACACTATCCTCACAAATAGGAAGCCAGTCAGGAAAGGAAGCACACAGTTTTTCAACAGCCTGTTTCCTCTTCATCTTTGTGGTTTGTTTTTTTGTCCTTTTTTATTTCCAGACATTTTCCCCATTACTCAACAAAGAAAATAAATTCATTAAACAACTAAAGCTGGGAAATATAAACTGTAAAAACTTGTCTGGTGTTCGTGACACTTACAAGAGGCCCAATTACAACATGGGTTACATTTCCTGAAAGACTCAACCTCCTACTGTGTTACTGTGTAATCATATATGCAGTGAAATCTTTGCAAGGTATTATGAACAGATCCTGCAGATGTCATGAGGTTTTGGGGAAATAAGGGTGAGGCCATCAGGCCAGTGGCATTGCATGTGTAGTTTGTTTGTGCTGATCTCTGGCAGGCTGCCCAGACTCATTGCCCCTCCTCACTGAATGTAGTCTGTCATGTCCCTTTTATTAGGCACAAGTCACTTCTTTTGAGAACCACTGTACTGAAACCTTTTGAAAAACAGAACAATTGAGAGTATTTGTTCATTGTTCTATTTACATCATTACATATGTATTTACATTTACATTGTTCTATTAACAGCTTTTACGTTAATATTGAGTAACTTATTTGGACTTACATTTCATGCCAGTTAAAGGGATAGTTCACCCAAAAATGTAAATTTTGTCATTAAATACTCACCCTCATGTTGTTTCAAACCCGTAAGACCTTCAATCATCTTCGGAACACAAAGTAAGATATTTTTGATGAAATCTGAGAGCTTTCTGACCCTCCATAGACAGCAATACAACTACCATGTTCAAGGCCCAGAAATGACATCAATAAAATAGTTCAATTGAGACATCAGTGGTTCAACTGTTATTTTAAGAAGCTATGAGAAAACTTTTTGTGTGCAAAAAAAAAAAACATAAAATAACGACTTTATTCAAAAATTTCACAAGTGTCATGCAACTGTCCTGAATGTGTGTTTTTGGGTGAACTATTCCTATTTTTTTCTCTGCCACAGCAGAATCGCAGTGTGCCTCCATGCAACATACTTCTTGTTTTGTACCTAAATAAAATGTTTTTTTTTAATTAATTGTTTGAGTGAATGTTTCAGTGACTCACTTATTACCAAGGCTAATACTACTCTCACTATTTCTGTCATAGAAAGATATTAGAAAAATAGTAAGTAGGCTACTAGAATGCTTTTCCAGAATCAGTGTTTTTGAATGAACCGAGTGAATGAACGATTCAGTGACTTGTTTATAAAGTCTTGCTGTAACAGTGTAACCTGTATGTAAGCACACTTGAAAAGCTGTTTGACCATTCAAATTTGGGGAACGGAATTCGTTGTGTATACTGAATATAAAAATGACTATTTTCAGAGAATGCCTTCTTGGCATTTTCGATGTTGTGCTTATTTCCCATAATCTACAGTAACATGCAACCTGTACAATTTGTTTAGGTATGTTCAGCTTGTGTCACCTTGTGTGGTTGCTGCATGCATATTTATTGCACATGCATATAGAATGGACATTAAAGTTTATCTCACCAAATGCAAGGAATTTTCTAAAACCTGGATGCAGGAAAGTAGTTATTGCAGCAGCCAGATATGAGTACTTAACAGGCCTACAGACTAACTCTTATAATAACCAAGAAAGGAGTTTAAGAAGAAACCAGATCCACTGTCACAGCTTTCAGTGAGATCACAGATACAGTTTGACCATGGATTGAACTACAATATCTGTTTAAAAATGGGAAAGCGATTGGAGACTCGTCAGCTGAGTTATTTTGTTATGTTTAAGTTCAATATTCTGTCTTCCTATTTTGTGCTCAAACCATTATCATTGCTAATTTGCTGGCAAAAATATTGGTGTTGCTATGTTTTGTTTTGTTTTTTAACCAGCAGGTGGTAGTATTGTACTAGTAGGCTACTATTTGTTCTGAAGATGCGCAACCTTTCCATTCTTTATTCAGATTTTATATACTCTAATGCTGTAACATTTGTCATCCTTTTAAACGCTTTCCTCAATTTTTTTTCCAGATGTAAAATTTGCAAGCATTGTATTGTACAGATTTCTTACATAGCATTAGGCCATCAATCATAAAGCAGTCATGAATTATGATTTGACAGCAGAGTATTCTTTGCAATGGTGTTCTTGTACTGTGTGTGAATTCCCAGTATATCTTTTTACAGAAATGAAGAGGAATCTTAAATTACTTTGATATCCACTATTTTTTCATCCACAAAATATGATTAAATTACAATGTAATGCTATTTTGCTGGCACATGAGATACAGGATGCAATGACAAATTTGTCTGCTTCGTTCTCTTTATGTTTTTCTTTCTGTGTTTTCAGTCTGGCCAAAATATCCTGCAGTTAAAGGATGAAATCAGAATGTGAAGTTGTTGTAAATTCTTATTCATAGGGATGTTTCCCTATACATTTATGAATTATGGCTTATTAATTACAAACATACCCACAGTAAAGATTCTGTCAGTTCTGTCCTTATCTGACTGTGCAAGTTGTTTGACTTCTTGAACAAGTATGATTCTCTTACTTCATGCTATGCATTTTACAGCCTCTCCAAATCAGATTTAGTGATCTCTGCAGTCACATGAATTCATCTAAATTGAGAATAAGATTGAAGAAGACAGGGATCTAGATTGCTTTCACTGCTTTCCAGTGGACAAGAACAGAAAATCATAAAGGTGTGACGTATCAAGGTAAGCATAACATGTGAAATATGTTCTCACACTGAGGGGCTTTTGGCACAAACAAGTGTATGTGCTTCATTCAAAGTTCTTTGTCAGATATCACCAACACTCAGGCAAAAGTGACCCTTTAGCCTTTAGCAGGGGTGTCTTGATCTAGCAGCTCTCAGATCACAATAGATGATGCTCGCATGCGAGCCAGATGAACAAAGGCTATTTTTGGTGCTCTGTGTTTCATGCCTTGTGGCACATTATCACATTTCTCGTATTCATGATGTTCTATTCCCAGGAGATGATGCAACATTTTATGTTTCAAATGATTTATACACAATAGATTCTTAATTTACATTCTAAGGCTTTGCCATTTAATACTGTGACAAAAAATAAAAACATTCTCAATTGGGCAAAAATAGATAAATCAAGATTCTGGACAGTTGTTACTAGACAACAAAGTTTAAAGATATGTTTTTTTCATGTAATTTGCGGCAATATATACAGTATATATATAAAAAAAAACATCAGTCTTACAACAAACCTGCATTCATTTGTTCAAGTAAACGTTGCTCAAAATTTTTTACTCCCTTTAAAAACAAACCAATCAACAAACTCTCCAATGACTATAATAGCCAACAGGACAGTTTATTTGAATAAGCAGATTTAATTAATGCATTTCATATACAAATAGATATCAGTGTAAATAGAAGTTTCCAGCTTATACATAATGAATCCTAAAACTGATTCTAATAGTACTTAAAAAATAAAAAACAATGGTAAAAATGCTTCGATTGTAGAATAATGCTAATATAAACCTATTAACATATGTCTTTTATATGTTTGTGGTCATAGTCACAACTTAATCTGTCTTCATTTATTTGGCTTATCTGAAAATCAGAACTGCTGTCTCTTGGATATGCATCACACCTTATTGTCACTGTATTCAAGGACTTTTATTGTTAATCAAAAGCAGAGGATTCATTTTCTAATGTAGGAAGGAACTGTTCCGTAATTTAGGAGGAGCGATGAGACACTCCCTGCACCTGAATTATGCCTGGGGTCCAGCGCTATATAAGAAACATCACATCACCTTTCTCAAGTAATGTCCGTTCCCTTGCCTGAGAGCTAAACAGGTATGGTATACTGTTTCTTTACAGATATCTACTGATTTTTTCTCTTAAATGTTAAAAAATAACACAGTACATTCAAAATAATTACTTTCATCCTCATTATAACTGTAACAGAAGTTAAGTTTGTAATATTGGATGACTTGACTTTTCAATCTGTGATCTTTTTTAGTCCTGTTCTGCCATTGCTCTATAGCAAGAATGAAGCTGTGGCTCTGCTTCTGTGCACTGGCTCTTGTCATGCAGCCAGTTCACTCGGCCTATAACTGCTCCGCAGTGTTTAACAGGGTTCCAGGTGAGTCTCTGACCTTCCAGATGTGAGACAATTCTCCATTCTCTGCAATTTGCTCAACATTAACACCTCTCTTTTTGGTTAGACAACAATGATCTGGTGGTAGACTGTAGCACCAACATGATCACTCTGGAGGTAAACCTGTGCACTGCTGAGTGGGCAGGCTTTGACCCCAACGGCCTGGCCCTGAATGGGGAGCGCAATAATGCCCAGTGCATGGGCACCATTGATACCACTGTCAACCCACCTGTCATCCGCTACCGTCTGCCATTCAACCACAGCCAGGAGAACCCATGTAGACAGTCTCTGCAGGTGCGAAGAAAAAACACCTTTTTATCCTTTTGCCAAGTTAGTTTTAAATAGTGTCATAAAAGCTGCATGCATACTAATTTTGAAAAAAAAAAAAAAATAGTGAAACAAAAAATCTGAAAATGTAAAAATACAGTATGCAAATAAATGATATAAATAAAATATTGTTTCATAATCATATAAAGTATATAAAAGTGTTTTTTAAATATATAAAAAAAGTATATAAATATTTTTAAAATTGTAAAATGCTGAAAATAATTAAAGAAAAATGTTAATATATATATTTTAATAATAAAAAAATATATATTAGTATAAAAAGTATAAAAATGTCTTTTAAAAAAGATTAAAATAGTCAAATAATTTTAAATGTATTGCACTTTTGTATAATGCTTTATTGAATTTTCCTTTGGACATTTTTAGATTGTGGATGAGGTGCCCAGCTCCTCTGGTCCATTCAGCATGTTCTCCAGCATTCAGTCCGTCATTATCACTGGATACATTGATACAGCCAGCTCTTCAGAGGGCGTCATCAGTTACTCCACAGACCTCTACTATCACTTCTCTTGCCGTTACCCGCTGGAATATCTCATCAACAACACTCAGATTGTAGCGTGAGTATTCAGACATTGACCCTCCACTGCATATTTCACCAGTGACAGCAAAAGGCCTGACTGATTAATATTCTTCATGCAGGTCATCAGTGTCAGTGGCCACTAGAGACAACAATGGTACTTTCATTGACACTCTCAGCATGGGAGTCTTCAATGTGAGTGGGGATTTGTCCTAAATTCTTCACTCTGAATTCAAAATATGTGCCATTTAAAACATATTTTTAATTGTTTCTGTATCAGAGCACAGATTTTAACAGCCCATTGGTGGTTCCACCTACTGGATTAGAGCTGCGCAGTAAAGTCTATGTTGAAGTAAAAGCTGCCAATCTGACTGGAAAGTAAGAAAATCGCAGTTTTCTCTTGGCCAGTGAATTGTATGTTTCTTAATGGTTTTATTGTGAAATGAAATACAATTATTTTTGCCTTTTTTCAGTTTTTATCTCTTGCTGGACCACTGTTTTGCAACCCCATCACCTTATAATCAAACCAACAACATACAGCACAGCTTTTTCACAGGGTGAGTTACTTCTTATTAAGAATTTATTGCTCATATCGCTAAATTTGACTCTTAGTCGTTGATGTGTGTGCTAGTACATCAATGTTTCTCAACTGTTTTATCACAGATGTGTGGTACAGAACCGGACAACGGTGCTTTATAATGGCCACTCCAAGTTTTCCAGATTTTCATTTGAAGCCTTCCGCTTTGTGGAGCACCGTAATCAAGAAATGTCTACTATATACCTGCACTGCATACTGCGACTCTGCGAACCTAACAAGTGCCAAGAACTACTTGATGTAGGAGTCTTTTACTGTTTGAATAGAATGGATTGATTGGAATACTACTAATGAAAATATATCCAATTATCATTTTACTTATTTTACTCGTACAGTCTTGCAACTCTACCAGAACACGAAGGCGAAGGGCCCTAGAACCTTACGGATTGCCAGCTAAGGATTCTGCCACAGTGTCTGTGGGTCCTCTGTACACCGCAGCCCTGAGTAAGTCAGTCACATACACACATCAATCCAGAATGAGACCAGTCTGAGACCCAGCTTATTGTCAAACATACTGAATTCCTAATCAGAGTGATTTTGAGATGCCTTACTACTCTCTCTTTTTGATCCTGTAGATAATGATGTTCCCTCTGCATTGGCCTCTGGTACGGGATTCTTTTTGAAACTTCTATCAAAATATTTTAAAATGGTGTTAGAATACCAAAAAAAAAGGTCTTTAAAGCTGCATACATACTATTTATTAAAATATAAAATGTAAAAAAAAAAAAAAAAAAAAAAAAAAAAAAAGATAGAAAATGTGTGTAATATTTTAAACCATCTGTATACCATTTTAATTATCATTTTGCAAAATTAAAATTACAAAATTAAAAAGGTCATAAAAGTTGCATACATACTGTACTTATTGTTCATATAGTCAAATGTAAAAAATAAATAGAAAATGTATCAAAATATATTTTAAACCATTGGTATACCATCTTAAGGTCATAAACCTGCAGACATAATAATTACAAAGATAGTAAAAAAATATTTAAAATACTAAATTTACAAATATGATTTATAAAAATATAGTGTAATTATAAAAATATATAAAGTATAACAATTATTATTATTATATATTTTTTTTTGAAATTATAAAAAAAATATATGGCATAGCATTTTATTTAAAAATAATAGGTCATAAGAGCTGCATGCATACTAAATAGTCAAATGAAAAACAAAATAGTAAAATGTCAAAGAAAAAATGTAATAGAAAAGTATTTAAAAAGAATTAAACTGAGCACAAAATATTGTGCTTTGATGTAACTGAAATTCAGATGAAAATACTTAAAAATAAATAAAAAGCTAAAACAGCACAGTGCCATATGTTGACAGTAACAGTTTGTTTGTCTTGTGAATCAGGAGGCAGTGAGCCGGTAAACAAGGACAATATGAACGTGGTTGGAGTGGTGGTGGGTGTCATTTTTGCCACCGGCGGTGCTGTGTTGCTGGTTATGGCTGGATGGTTTGTGCTGAAGAGGTTTTGCTGGGCTGGTGCTCTGCCTCGGGCTTTCCACTAAGAGATCCATCAACTCGCCATCTGTTTTGCGTTGAATGAAGCTTAATTTGATATGCTGATAAGACGTCTGATCACATCACAGCATCTGCACAAACCAGCAAAGAACCGCTTTGCATAATGCCTATTTAGCATATTTTAATCTATTTAGACAGCACTGTGTAGTCTAGTCATCATGCACTTGGAAGAAAACTCAAATGCTTAATTCTCTCATGTAAATGCAAATACTGCTGTTGACATTGTTTGATATGTTTTAGATGTGTGTTAGCGAATGATACTGTAAGAGGTATGTAGGCACAGCTGAATTATTGAGAGGAACAAACTGTGGATAAAATCCTTCTGTAATATTTTGATTACACATTGCTTCTTCTGCACATTAGCTCAGGGGTTTTCAAACTTTTTGATGCCAGGACCCTGATCGAAAGACCCTCTTCTTGAAATATAAAGGCAGCTATATTTTATCATGTTTTGTGTTAGAAATATTAAGTTTGATATTATAAAGACGATGTTGTTTTCTAAATTAAGTTATTGGCTTTTAGTTTGACTGTACCATAAAAAAAGTAAATTTTCTATTAATATCTGGAAAGTTTTCTATTGACTATTAGAGATGAATTTTGAATAAAAATAATATTTGTAATTAAATTAAGATTTTTTTATATATGTTGTGTTAAAATGATTGCATTTGATAAACAAATTAACTTTGACAGCCCTAAAAATTTTTAAAATTAACATAGTTTTCTTTCTTTATATTTTTTTCTCATTTTCTACAGACCCCAGTTTGAAAACCCCTGTATTAACCAATGACTTGCTGCTTCCTGTAATCTGATATATCACAATTGTTTAGATGTGATTTATTTAGAAAGAACTTTTATTCATATACTGTAGTGGAGGCAAAGATCAATTGACAACAAAAATTGTAAATAAAATAAAACATTAAAGATAGTTTCAAATATGTACAAATTGAACTTTTTATTAACATGTTTGTGAAACATATCCACACATTACACAAAGTATCTTCAGTAAAAGGAAGAAAGCTTTTCTGTTCTTTCTTTCACTTCACTGAATTTCACTGAACTTTCCATAAGGTTCTTTCTGAAAACTGTACAAACAACAATATTGTTCTACAAAAGTTACAGGTCACAATGTACAATCTGAACATAAATGCTATTATTTACAGTACATTATATTTGCATATCTGATTGGAATGTTGTTGTGTTGTTTAATTTAGAGTGTGTACGATGTCTTGTAATAGGGCTGTGAGTCTGGTTGAGAAATCCTCCTGTATGGACTCTATGTTTGTCTGATGATAACCAGCTGATGACTCACCATGGCTCTGGTTTTCTTGTAGAGCGATCATCTGTTGGTCTAAGTTAGAAATAAACTGTTGATTCCGAGATGAGGAATTCTGGCAGAACTGATCCACTTTTGAAGTCATCACATCCCTTGGAGGCTGTGCCGAGGCAAGATGGCCTGCCAAAGCTATCTTAAGTGCCGCCACCTTCCCTTGTACCTCTAAACTGAAGGTACACACTTCCTGTCCCAGCCTGGCAGTGACTTCCTCCCAAAGCTCCTTTACGCTGCTGTCTCGTTCCTCCTCTACAGCCTCAAATGCTTTTGTTTTAAAGTCCTCGAAGGCTGCTGTCCTTTTCTGGTGGCTTTCATCCAGAGCTAGCGTGACCCTCTGCACTGCCTCCTGGTAGAGTGTGGCTTCCTCTGGGTTCAGGTCCTGGAGGTTCATATTGAGTTTCTCACAGAGTTCCTGAGTGTTGGACTGGAGAGCTGTCTGGAGCTGCTTAGTGAAGGGGGCGAGGAACTCCTTGATATTGGCCATGGTGTGTTTTGGGTGGCTGGGGTAAGGAGATAGTCTCTCCCTCAGCTCAGAAAGCTCTTGCTTTAGACGAGCCCTCAGGCGCTCAGACTCCATACTCAGCTTTTGTCTCAGTTCAGCCGCCATGGGGTTGTGAGAGTCTTGGGAATAAAGGTCACTGCTCACTACATGGTTCTTCCACACACCACTGCAAAACAGGAACGGGGTTAATGATTTGGACCATGACTAGGATGTGGCCAGGAACGTCCATGATAAAGAAAATGAAAAATCTTGTAAAACTAGTTATTCAAAATGTACTTTTTGTATTCTTGTTGGTTTATATGCTTTAAGAAACTTTAATACAATTTTCAAGCAAATTTTCAATTTAAATGTCACGTGGTATAACCATCAAGTAAAAACAATTAACATTTTCCATACACTTTGAAAACATTTGAGTGTACACCTATTTTCAAAAACATTTCGTATATGCATTTTTCAAGGTGAAAATGATAATAGCTTTTTAATAGCTTTAATTTTTTTAGGGTTGCACCACATGACAAGTTTTGTAACTATTAATAAGTAGTTTTGTTAAAATGTTTTTTTTTCACCTTAAGAAATAAAAAAACAATATTTTGCCAAACCACATAATAATGTTTTCCATTTAATAATTTAATTATTTTTAATGAGGCGTTTTTTTTATTATATCACAACAACTGTATCGCCCTGACATTTTGACTTCATGTCCCTCCAAAAAATATCAATATTAATCAACATTACTATGAGAGTGAACTTACTTTGAATCTTTGGCTAAAATTTTCTTGTCAGTAGCCTGATTGTCTTTCTGCAAACTCCATGCTTCTCGACTGATCTCATCGAGTGGAAATGCTGAAAGGAAGGATGGTTGCGTTAGATCAATGTAAAATAATAATGATGATAATAATCTCCATTTTAGAGGAAATAAACTTAAAGAGACAACAAACCTGTTGTGGTAGCAAAGACCAAAGCCAGTGTAACAAACTTCAGATTCATTTTAATTTACCAAAGGTTATTCTATAAATTAAAAAAAAAGAAAAGACAGAAAGATTTAAGTATTTTGATCTATTCATTTAAATGTTATTGACTGACAAATATTTTTAAAGAGGAACATTTACAATTAATTATTCTATTTAAGTGGACATTTGGCTCTTACCTGTTGATGAGAAAATGAGAATTTCTTCTCAGGGTCCACATTTAAAGCATTCCCTTATCAGGGGTTGTCCCACTCTTCATCTGTGTCAATACATACCACGTAAGGGTCAGTTTGATAACGCAAGGAACCTAAAGGTATTTTGCCGATTGGCCTCTTCAAATCTGCTCTCTTCCAACAACACAAATTCAAAGTATTCAGTGATGTCACATCAAGGCCAATACTGACGCAATTCCAAGTCTGGCAAGCATAATGCTATTGGAATAGGTTTTCTACTAACTGGATGTGTTTGGTCAAATCTTACTTGAACAGGTTTGAATACTTTTTATTTCAAATGTGGATACTCTGTCCCAGGACTTATGTTGGCTGTGAACTTAACTGCATGAAATTTGGCTTAGTTTTATCAGTCATACTGAGTCCTACTTGGCTTTTCCACAGCAGTGACACGGAAATATGTCACAGAGAATGAACCCTGCAGGCCTGTGGTTGCTGCATTATCTCTGGCTCCATGAACAAAGGTGCTGTTTGTTTGTTTGTAGTTTACTAAATGGGTCCTTTTAGGTTTGCTTTGAGTCTATGGGTCATAGCTAGTGATACTATACAAAGCAGCTTACTTTGAACATTTGATTATTCCACTTTAGACCCCACTTTCTGGCAGCTGTATAAGTCAGCATTAGGCAAGAACAAACAGTGCACAGGGAATTTTGCCATACAAATGCCATAGTTTTAGTTACCAAACATTCTGTTTTGTGTATTTGGTAATGTGTTGAGCAAATTTAAAGCACTAAGTCATTATAGTTTGCTCCATTCATTTTGTACCATGGCTGTCTGGGCAATGCAATGATTTATGTTTTGTCATCTTGCAGTTATGGTGCACTTTTATCTTTTCCTTATTTCCTAATATTCTTAGTGTATCACTAGTTACATTTCTTATCTGGGGGAAAAAAAAAAAATGTTGGCTGTGAAGTTATATCTTATCACTGACCGAAAATCGAATGGAAACTAAACAGACTTTATACACTTCAGCAGAGCTCTCATTGCATTCATTCACAAATTTAGCGTCCTTTGTCTTAGAAAAGACTAATTCAAATGTGACAGCACTTAATAAAAATGTTCTTCATCGCCAACAAACAATAAGATGCATTTGCATAGTTCGTTTCAGTGAAGTGAATATTCTTCCTCCTCCTCTTCTTCTTCTTCTTCTTACTATTATTCAGTGCTGTCAAAAGATGAATCGCATCCAAAATTTTACATAATATGTGTGTACTGTGTATATTTATGTATATTTAAATACACACATGTATGTAATACACATAAATGTATTTACAAGTATAAATTTATATTAGTAATTTATATATATATAAATATATATAAACATATTTTTTTTTAAATATATACATTCATGTGTGTGTATTTATAAATACATAATAAATATACAAAGTATACACACATATTAAGTAAACGAAAACTTTAATATAAATATTAATCTCGATTAATCGTTTGACAGCACTATTATTACTATTATTTCAGCACTGGTTTGTTCTCAAGGTTTCCTGTTACCGCTTTGCTATGAACTAGCTCTAAATGATTCAGTTTGTGAGTGAACTGTTTGAATGATTCAGGTTATCATGTACTGATTCATCCCACGTTTGACGTAGGCCTATTCATTGGAAAGCGCAGACTCTATTAAATGATTTATTCGTGCTTTAAATAATCAGAAAAAATAAAATAGCAGATACACAACATGAATACTACAGAAAATGTTTCTCAGGTTGGTACGGTATATTCCTTTGTCAGACAAGTATTTACCAGTAAGTTTTTTTTAGGGCAAAACTGTATTTTACTTGTGGCTCGTGCCACAGGAATCTAGGTGTCAGGAGTTTAGCTACAGTATAGTCACTTGCATCACTTGTGAAGTAGATCTTTAAATACACACACAGTTGAAGAGCTCAGATGCAAAAGCCTCTAGTGCCGTTTGAAAATTTCTTCTAAAATGTGCATTTTTATCAGGCTCTTATGTGGCAATGAATAGAATATTTTGATTGTCATTAAAGTGAAATAACTGAACATAAACAGTGGAGCCTGAGAAAAATGCTTTTGCATCTGAGCTCTTCAGTTGTTCTCCAGGAAGGGACTGCAGGATAACTTTCCATGTTTGGAAACACAATATTGAGTTAAACTTGCGATAAGAAATTGTGCAACGGGTTGTTTTGTGGGAATGGGTATCAGTTAATAAGTAGGCTAGTCTAACTATATAATCATGTGGTTTTATTCTTTTTATTTACTGTCACATAACTCATTATGTTTTTATCATATTCAGGGCCGGCCCAGGTTTTTTTGTCACATAACTTTACTGTAATGTAACGTTACATAAATACGTATAGGTATTAACATAAATAAGTAATAAATAAATTGTGATAATAAATAAATGGAGATGTTGAAGTGCTTTGTAGATATTTTATGAGTGAATCTGTTCAAATAGCCTGAAGAAGAGACCAGACATGAGCTACTCCCACAACTACGCCTACAGTGACAAGTACTTATTACAACAAAGGGCAATATGAGCAATATGAAATGCCTAAAATAGTCTACCAGACAACAAAGGCAACAAAATAAAGGCTACATTTTATAATGTATTTGTAGATGTTAGCCAGCTGGCTAGCTAGTTAGTCTAATTAGCATACCCGTATCTTTAATTTCAATTTTGTGCACACAGTAGGCTACAGTGGAAAATTACATACTTAACCTTAATTATTTCATTTTATGAATGCTAGATTATAGTCCTAGTCATGGTCTTTTTAGAAAAGACATTTAGACACTTTTTAGTGAATTAAAAGCAAGCAGTAATGTAACTGATATTAAAACAACATTACAGAAGCTTAAATGGATTTGAAAGAAAATGAAGAAAAATTAAATAAGCAGTTAACTCAAGCAAAAACACGGGGTCAGTGTTGCCAGTTAAGATGTTTTAAAAAGGCTATTTCAAAATACTGCATAAACATCACAGGGCAACTTGAGATTTTTACCTCTATATTGATATTTTTTCTGCTCCCCTTCTTTGCATTGCTTCCTGCCTTGTGCCCCTAATAATTGTCTTTTTCACAATTTTTTTTTAGAAAGTATACTTTAAGAGCACATTAATGGCAAAGCTATTTTAACAGCCTGTGCCATGCATAATTAATGCGTTATGATGATGTATTATAATTAAGTCATGAAGCAGAAAGTGTTTAAATTAGTCCAACATCACGTTCAAATCATATTATTTTTTATTGATGTCAATTTTATTTTATTCTAACATAATTTTAATCAGTTTGATAATAGATCAGTACTAAAATTATGTTAATTATTGTCAGAAATTATTGTCAGAAATTATTTTGCTTAATATATGGGTGTAGGAGCGCACAATGGTAATAAGGGGGCGCACGTCCGATCCAAAAAAAAAAAAAAAAAAACTTTTCTGCAGGCCCCCCAGTCATTTTGTGCCCTAGGCAACTGTTGCTATGCTAGGGGCTGGCCCTGATCATATTGCCATTTTACAACTGCAACATTAAAGCTACCTAGTCATTAAGTTCATTCTTACATAGGGCTAAAAGTGTGTGAAATGTGAAAATATATATTACATAATTGAAGTCACCATTAGGTCAGTTTAAGTAATTCAGGGTCCAAGTTCACTGATTTTGAAACGAGGCTGAACTCAGCTTCTTATTCGCAGCTTCTTATTTACGCACTTCCGTTCCACATTAAAGATGCGAGCTTCCACGTTTCTTAGCTTCTTATTCATGCTCAACTCAGGGACCGTCTCTATTTGTGTCACATTACAAAAACATTATGTCATAAGTGTGGTAAGCATAGTGTTTAACTGAATAGATTCAAGCTTGTTTATACTAATATAGGGCTCTGGATCCTGCAGATTCAACTTTAACCCAGATATCGCAATCGGTTTACTAGGCTGACCATGGCCTTCTCACCTACTGGGTGAGCATTAAACGAATGAAGCCAAAGGATGTGAAAAACAAGGGTTGTTGTTTTAGTGTCCCACTGCTTGTTAGAATACAGAGTGCCTGGAATGTTCTCTTCTCCTGCCAAAGCATTTCAGAAAGTGCACACTAGTAAATACACTCATACAACTGCAACTTGTGACTGATTTAATGTTTTCAGATGTGCTGAAAGACTTTTAAAGCACAGCCAGAATCATTAATCAGTTTCATGGTTTCACTGTGGCCTGTAATCTGAACTGGCAGCATCAGGTTGCATCTTTCTACCTATTGGCATGTGTGATACTTTATCTCTAGACTGTTCATGAATCATTCAGCATGGCAGGGAGAGAGCTTCCTGTATGCCTTCAAGCTGTCTCAGAGCCCTGGACAGCAAACTGACATGATGTGCTTGTTCAAGGTTTGCCTCTGCTGGCCCTACTTTGCTGGTTCTTTGCCCCAAGACTCTGAGCACTGCTGTTGGATCAAACGTATCTCTAATAAAAAGATCTTCCTGCAAACCAGGTGACTTGAATTTTTCTGGGACACAAGGATGTGAAAATGCATCAAGTGGGTGTTTATTAGAGTCCCAGGGTCTTCAGCTCTTTACCATGCCTTGATCATATATTTCGGCTAATTTTATGTGTATTTTAATAAAAAAAAGTAATGTTTTTTTTTTTTTTTTTTTTTTTTTAACTGAAAATGCATTATAAAATTATTTTAAATTACAATGATCTAAAAAGAGTGAAGTAATCATTTTGATATTTTATGTTAAAATTTTCATGTGTGATCATTTAATTGCAAGCCATTTCCAACCATGATGTATTTTTGTGAAAATATTTAAAAAGTAAATGCAATGCGTGTATTAGGACACAGTGCTAGTTATGAAATTTTCCTTATCAAGACAAGACTTCAGGCTTTTTTTCCCCAATTTTATTTTAAATGTATTTTCTTCCTTAGAATATGGAAAAAATATGGAAAATTCCATATTTGAAGAAAAACTTAAAGAATAGGTCAACCACATTTAAAAATTTGTTGAAAATGTATTCACCCTAAGGCCATCCAAGATGTAGATGAGTTTGTTTCTTCATCTTAACAGATTTGGAAAAATTTACCATCACATCACTTGCTCACCAATGGATCCTCTGCAGTGAATGGGTGCTGATAAAAACATCACAGTAATCCATAAGTAATCCACACAACTCCTTCTGTTAATGTCTTGTGAAGTGAAAGCTGCGTGTATGTATTCATCATTACGATGTTTTATCAATAAACTCATAATAAAGACAGATCCCTCTGACGATTTAAAATTAAAGCGCTTTATTAAAATTGGTTGATTTGTTTGATGGATGATTTTGATTTGTTTGATGGATTAGATGATGGACGAACAAACAAACAGCTTTTTAATTCACAAGACATTATTCGATGAACTGGAGTCATGTGGATTACTTGTGGATTATTGTAATTTTTTATCAGCAGTTTGGACTCATTCTGACGGCACCCATTCACTGCAGAGGATCCATTGGTGAATGAGCAATGAAATGCTAAATTTCTCCAAAATTGTTCTGATGAGGAAACAAACTCATCTTCATTTTTGTTGGTCTGAGAGTGAGCACATTTTCAGTTTTGAGTAAATTATTCCTTTCAGAATGAAATTGAGTTTGATAATTGGAGCAAGATTATTCTTCTAATTTTGTACAGTCTGAAGATTTTTACTGCCCAGAGTGAGCTGAGGGTCCAATTCCATGTCCCAGAGGAACATTTGGACCAAGTTTTTGGGCCACGTCCATAAATGACTGTATCAGCTGCCCATCGCATCACCATGGACCTAGAGAAGCCTTGAGCAGTTGCCTGCCCTGTGGACCCTGGTCACAGCAGCCTCTGCCTGGACAGGACAGATGCACATGTTTGAAAGTGGGTCAAGTCTTTCAGGTAACAACTTACTGCATTGTTTACAATAGTTCCTATGCATTTGTAGCTAATTGTGGAGAAGCAATCTGCAGACGTCTGCTCAGACAGACGCTCATGTTTCAGCCTAGTGGGAGTCTGGTTACCACTCTCACTGACTACTGAATGATCTTTTCATCAGTTACTAGTCACTCGGGAAATCAGTCAGGATTTAATGTTTCTAATCGTTGCCATCTTCCCAATCCTGAATGTAGGTCAGTGACGGACAGTGTCCATGTACTTTGGGATACACACAGAAAGGAGAAGACGGTGTGTTGAAGCTCTGTGAGATCTGCAAGGATGGAAGAGCATGTAACCAGCATGGACCACAAGCAGTGGAAACAGTATTGCTCTCAGCAGGTGAGCGTCCACTAGGACAGAGGAAACTGAGGTTATATTGAGAAACCTGTATTACAGTCATGCTGTTTGCACTGTGATGATGACATACTTGCCATTCAGTCATCGCAATTCAAAATTTTATGAATGGTGTACGACAACTTGGTTATTTTGCTCATGAAGGACATCCAATCTTCTTAGTGTTCAATGGTTGACCAGCAAGTCAGTGACCTCTAAAGCAAAATACCTTTCTACTTGAACTTTTAGCACACACATAGAGGCCACTTGTGTATCACTGAACGTGATGTGTGACTTATGACCCAGTGACGCAGTTTTCTCATTGAGCAATATGTCAATTGTTGTACCCCCAGGTATGTCCATCTCCTGAGATGTATGAGGGTTATGATGGATCCCTGGGCCTGTGTGCTTGAAGAGGGCTGTCCAGGCCTGAGCCAGACAGGGTCGAGTGTGTGGGCTGGTGCCAGAGCATCCCGAGTCCAGTTCTGCAGCTGGTTTGCACTGGAAGCCTTTGCCTGCTCTACACTGAGTGTAATCAACAGGACAGGCCTATAGTCCATCCACATCATAATTAAGTGTTAGTAAGGAGGCCCAAAACATGGTGACCACCTCATACTGTAGTAGAGTCTAACTTTTCCATTTATTCAATTTATTTACTGACAAATACAATGGAAAACCTCTCACTTTTTCCTGTTAGGAGTAATAGGGGTATATTTTAAGGTGCATGCATTTAAGCATTGTAGCCTGTCAAAAAAAAAAAAAAAATTAAAAAAAAAAAAAATACAGCAAAGTCATTTTTGTCAGTAATATAATATTCAGGTATGATTAATTGATTAATGGGATTGTATTTCCAATATGGATGGAATTTTGCTGCATGAAAATCTGGACATTGAAATCATTTTATGCAAACTGTGTTGCAGTGCTATTTTTTTTTATTCATATACTGTTATTATATCTATTAATATTTTGAATTTGTTTTAATTTTAGTTTTTAGTCTAGTACGTTTATGTGCGTTTGTACTTTTCTTTGTTATTTAGATCTTTTACAGAGTTTTTCATGTAATATTTATTTTATTTCAGCTCTGTTTCATTTAACGAAAACAATTTTTGATCATTTAAGTTTTAGTTTCAATTAAAAATAACAACAAAGCTTTGTTGTTATGATTTTGAAACAATTATTTATCATAATTTCACAAATCAACATAATTTAAAATAAAATGTAGTAAAATTAAATCATAAAAATGAGAAATACATTAAAGTGTAGATTTTTTTGATAAATAACTCAGTGGAAATGTAAGTAGTGTCACAGCTGTGACATGACTGTGTACACATCCTCAACAGCAAGCAAAAACTTGATCTTTTGCGTTTTTCTTTCAAGTGTCACAATCCATAGGACGATTAACTGCAAAAAAGAAAGGAAACACAGTATGACTGGATAACTTTACAACAAAGTACACAATGTGAGGGACTTGCACAGGACATTGAGAGTGTAATACAGCCCTGTTTACACACAAGTGAGAGCTTAGCACAAACAGCGGTAGGATAGCACTCTGACCTATTTGTCATTAAACTGTGTTTTCTTAAAAGGTGAGCATGTCTGGAAGCATGCTGGAGACTGTCCTCAAACACTGGGAATCCCGTGGGAGCTCAACTTCTCCAGGCCTGTGTACACAGTGCAAACATGGGGTAAGTGGCCAGAAACAAGGGTAGGAATTAGAGAGGGTTTTGTGACCACGGTTTATCAGCAGCCTGCTCTCTGTTTGCCGTTGTGCAGAGGCGGGCTTCTTTGGTCTGCTTAATGCTGTCCCTGTGGAGGTCAGGAGGTTGATTCTGGCCCATAGCCAGCAAACCAACAGCCATTTTGGGCCCCTAGATAGAGGCTGAGGTATTCAGTGTTGGTATATCTGATACGAGGTCTGGAGGAGTCTTGAACCCAACAGCATGTCTACATCCGGGACACATTCTTCTCTTTACAGTGACCCAACAGCACTATCCTCAGTATGATGTGTAAGTACATGCTGACATGTGATTCATCTGCTGCCCATCCATTTTCACTGTCCCAGATTGTCACAGAGGGAATGCTGCTCTTTCCACAGAGACAGCTTGTACAACACTAATGCTGCGTTCGACTGGGGGGCCCCTTCAGATTATTGACACAGGACCAAGAACTGGCACGATCTGCCCACTCCCTTTTTTCCATAAGTCTCCATGAGCCTGGGGTGTACACCTTCAAACTCAGCAGCCACCAACATAGGCACATGGTATTATGATCCATTTTCATTACTGCAGATAACCTTTATGATCTATTACGGCAGATAAACATTATAAATGTTATTAAAAGTCTGTACTATTTAGTCTAAAGAAATTAAAAATAAAATACTAAAAAATAAAATCAGTTGTTTTATATGAAAAAGTAAATTTGAGGGTTTTTTCAACTAAATATGTTTGCACTCATACTTAACAGCGTTACATATATTAATACAGTAAAACAGTAAACCTATTACAATTTAAAATAACTTTTCTATTTTCATATATTGTTTAAAAATGAAATTTATTTATGTGACTCAAAGCTGAATTTTCAGCAGCCATTAGTCTAGCCTTTTTTTTAACAGTATCAAATTACAAGGAATCCCCCTGTACTTCACAATAAAGGGGAAAACAATTACCACAAGATCTCAAAAGCTCTTTTCTTTATTTTCTCCGATTAGCATTTGAACATCCATTGCTAAGATTCCTTGTCTGCTTAAGATAACCATGATATCAGTTTTCATTCATGTTGGCTGTAACAAAACTGACCTATTTTACCCTCATATGGTTCAAGTTTTTAGGATATCGCTGACGTTTTGGCTGAACCACATCTCTGTTTGACAAACACTTATAGTCCCAGACAGCATCATATGCAGTAACCAAAGATTACTCAATGCAGTGATTGTCAGGAGATGTATTGGTGCGTGACACATTTGGCTGTCCTATGGTATTGTATCGACTCTGTCCAGACCTAGAATTCCCACCGACTGTACTCTCATTGCCCGCAGCGGTGACTCTGGTGTCAAATTAATTCTGGAACTGTGAAGAGCAAGTGGATTTCGGAGCCTTCAGTTCCAGCACTTTCTACGACATCCTACTCAAGCACAGCGTGTCTGTCACAATACGTCTCGGGCAGCTCAGAGGAGAGGTGAGACTCATAGACTGTGAACAACAGTCTATTTCCCGCCCCTCTGAGCTTTAAATATCACCCTCGGAAAGTTCAAACATATTTACACATATTGAATAGCATCACTGAGATGCCCGGTTCTAATTAACAGGCTCTCTTGTTTCACTGTTCACTATGATACTGTGTGGAATACAGCAGTGAATTGTTACTTCCCTGGGGCGAAGTGTGTGGATTAACTTGTAAAATGAGTTGTAGGTATAACATTCCTTTGTTAACTTGTTTCATTGATGGAAACGTGCAGGTGAAGCAGCTCTATCAGGGGGTGCTGGGGAAGCTGAGAGAGCTCCACCCTGGCTGGGGGATGTTTGGAGGGAAAACCGAAAGTCTGGAGAGGCAGGTGGAGCAGGAGATGGTGCGACGGAGTGCACTGGGCATTCAGCTGACACAGCTACTGGACAGCCAGCTGCAGATCCTGCGGGTGGAGATGAGAGCAGACCACAGCGGGCCATGCAGAAGACCTTCAGAGACTGCTGGCTGAGGGTCAGACCTCGCTCTGGGATAAACACATCAAGCAACAGTATGGAGAGGCAGATATGTATCTGTTTTTATCTCTGCTTGCTTGTTCAAGTGTATATGTCTACATACAAATCTACAGAAAATGCTGCCAATATTATCAAATTAATCATTCTATCTTGAATAATTAATCACACTTAATCACATGTATATTAGATATACAAAAGCCTTCAAATGAAGATATTGCATTATTGTGCCAGAAAAATGTATTGAATGGTTATAACAAAAAAGTGAATTTAGAAGGCAATATACAATGTACTGTACAATAAAGTTTTTTTTTTTTTTTTTTTTTTTTTTTTTTTAGAAATGAGCACTTCAGCAAGGAGACATTTAATTGATCAAAAGTGACAGTAAAGACATTTATAATGTTATTTATAAGGTTCATATGTCAAATAAATGCTGTTCTTTTGAACTCTATTCATCAAAGAATCATGAAAAAATGATCATAGTTCCATACAAATATTAAGCAGCAAATTGATAAAAAATAAAATCAGCATTGATAATAATAAGCCATGATTACTGAGCATCAAGTCAGCATATTAGTATGATTTCTGAAGGACCATCTGACAATGAAAACTGTAGTAATGATGCTGAAAATTCAACTTGGCTGTCACTGAAAAAAATTACATTTTAAAATAAATTCAAATTGAAAGCAGGTATTTTACATTGCAAAAATACTTTACATTTCTAAGAGATTTCATTCAAATTTCTAAGAGATTTCTAAGAGACTTCATTCAAAAACATTTTAAAATCTTACCAACCCCAAGGATTTGAATGGTGGTGCTTTTTTATTTTTATTTCATATCACTGAAGTCTATCATTGGCCTGCATTTCACTATTTACCATTTTACAATTAAGCTGTTGATCTGTCTGAGGTAAGCTATTCACATAGGATGGATTCTTTTATTTCAGCTGTCATATTTTTAAAATGTACACATCCAGGCAGGACCCCTCAAATGGGTCTAACCTGTTGTAATTTATATTAGTGTTAACTAAAAGCAGTAGAATGTCATTGTGTCTTCATTTAGATAGCTAAGTGTGTGAATGTAACTGTGTACTCAAAATGGTTTCTGAATGTCAACATTTTCAAGGTTCTCAATGACTGTATTGTAATTATTGATAAAAAACATAGTTTGTATAACTGAGAATCTCTTAGTATCATCTTTGTCCGAGCCCTCTTATCGCATTTCCAGATCCATAATCACAAAGGAAGTGAGCAGCTTAAAGCTTTGTTCAGAGTGCACTCAATTGAGATTTATTTTCACATCCGATCTTTAGGATTGACTGTCTAGTGGCTGCTGTGATGAAACTGAATCTGTTTGTTTAGGATGTGCTGTTTACATCCAATACATCTGCACGGCTGCAGTAAGATTTACGCATAACATAAAGAGAGTTAAAATAATGTAGGTTTCATTGTGGAAAATGAGGAGGGGAAACTAGACTAGACATGACTGTCTATGATGTCAGTACTGAACTCATGAGGCACATCAGATAACAAAAGCATCAGAGGCATCAGCAAGGTGTCCTTGATGCCCAGGAAGGGCACGACACAGCCAGGCCACAGTAAAACCAACGTCTGTCTGACTTCTGGATCTACCCAGCCTGCCCTTCACCTCCCTCAGTACCTCTCTCTGATTACACACTTCAAAGCCCAAATCCTCCACTCATCCCATTGTGTTGACATTACTTTAACTTTAGTTAAACTCTAGTTTTTGTCAAAATACCATAGTAAACCAATCTAAATTATTTTTCCTTAAAAAAAAAAACAACAACTTTAAAGTGTTTAGCTTGTTTCGTTATCATTGTTATTTAAATGTTATGTTAGTCTATGATTCATAAGCTACTGTATATGTTGTGCATTGCAGTGAGCGAGTAGCTGATGAGATGACTGAGATGGTATCAGTGGAGAGCCAGAGGCTGGGGGCCTGGGTTGTGCTTAAAGAGGGCACTGGAGCACAACTATTATGCCCTGCTACTGGATCAGTCCTCAGTAGGGAAGACGTCATCGGTGAGACCTTTTAAATAATATGTCGTTTACAGATATTAACCATGTAATTCAGACCAAATGCCATTTACAGTCAGTAATTGTGCAATCATGTCCCCTAGTGGAATATAATAGAAAATAACCATAAGACTTGAAAAGTCTTGCTGCACCACTAGGTGGAGGTATTTTACAACATTGCCCACGTTTTGCTGGTCAAATCCTGACAAATAGCCTCTGAGGCTAAACTTGGCATGTTTGTGGCATGACTGATTGCGGAAAGACAGAAAGATTTCACTCTTTTTCCCTCCGCAGCTCCTGTTGGAGCTGTTAGAGCTTGTGATGCTGTTCATGTAGACCCCTCACAGGCCTAATTCAACCAAACTTTAACGCCCATATGTTAACTGGCCAGTGTACACAGCATGCCAGTGCCCCTGGACTTCTTCCTGCACCCCCAGACTGGCAAATTACTGCCTATGGCTGGAAACGTGGGCTTTGATCCTGCTTCTTTCACCCATGTCTTTACAGCCGATGCTTCTAGGTTCAGTACAAGTTAAGCTCAGTCGACAGCATATATGGCTTAATGTTGATTACAGCAAAAAAATAATTCTGACTCAAAAAAAAAAAACATGGAATGGATGTTACAGTGAGGTGCGTAGAATGTAAGTACAAGGGGCCAGTTTTTGAAGGATGTACAGCTTTTTATTTTAAAAAGTAAGCATTATTTTTTATTAAACTTGTGTTGTAGTCTATATGAGCTGTAGAGTTATTCCCACCAGTTTTATTGATATTTTAGATGTTATGTTGTCATGGCAATGATCAAAATTGAATATAACTTTAATTAAACAGTTTAGAGTGTTTTTTTTTTCCCCTCTCAGTCTCCAGTTCCTTCCTACAGTTCCTAGCAACAGTAACCAAGGGGGCAGGGCTAAGCAAAGGGTCATTTAATATAGGATCTCATGGAAACAAAGTAACAAACAAAGTTTGTTATTTCAATACTTTTTTAGTTTGTGATCACAGTGGTGGTGAATACCAAATTTTATTTTTATTGTATTTAATAAAAATTTATTGAATTTAAGTTTTATTGTAATATTAATTTGTGTAAATTAAGGAAGTGATATTTATATTGATACAGATTTAAAATATATATTTTGCAGTTTATTATTTGCATACTTTATTTGTATTTATAAAGTATTATTTATTTGCATAAAGTATGTTTTATATTCAGGTTTAATATTTACAGTAGTCTGATTCAAAATGTTTTAATAGCTTTTTGATAAATCAAGTTTATAGTGCAGCACTTCCAATGAAAATAACTGGGGTCATTTTTGGTGGGGTTTAAAAGCAAAAATGTCAAATTTTTAGTTTGATAAAAGTATGTATGTTTAAGCACTGTAAAGTTATCGCTGTTATGGTAATATTAAGTGTTATTTTGGCATGCCACTGAGGCAAGAACTTCAGACTTTAAACTTCAGAATCAAACAGGTTTGTTTAGTGTAAAGCTAGTTAGTGATTTTTAAAAACTTCATTGATGTTAACACGCCCGCTCTTCACATCTTGTGGCTATACTATTAAAAAAGTGAGTATTTTACTGTTTACAGATTCACCCCATCCACTTCTATTGTTAATTGCCTCACTGTAACCCAAATAATTGCTTTTTCAAAGAAAAGCAGGGTAGAGATAACCTTCATTGTGCCACAAGTACTGTTGTTTGAAATTTTATTACTCCAGAGGTTTCTTTTTTTTTGTTTTTTGGGAGAATGGGAGTGTAGAGTTATGTCTTTCAGTTCGTACCCTCCATCCCGCCACGCTGAAATCCATGCTGCTTCCAAACTACGGGGGCTTCGTTCAGTCCAATGGTTGGTGTTCCATCTCGTGCTTGCGGCAGCCTATTCAGATTGGCTCTCCCATGCTAGACCCTCGTACAGGTGACCTGGTGCTCATCACCAGCGTCAGTCTTGATCCCCATACAGGTACATTTCTGATGGTTGAAAAAGCGTCTCAGCATGTTCAAGCAGCCTGATTGATGAGTGTCTCTGTTCAGGAGCTGTACTACCAGTTGGGGGGCTTCTCTTGGGTGAGTCCTTCAATAAGCCCTTGAGCGGCCGGATGGCACGGGTTGGTGGATGTAGTGTGCGAGGAGGAAAGGTGGTGCCTCATGCTGGGGGTTTCCAGGCTCTGCTGGGCGCTTGCTTGCGGGTGGCGGAGCTCTTGCAAGGATTCAGTGAGGAGTGGAGCTCAGCAGCTGCAGATCCACAAGGTGACCTGGACAGAGTCTCGGCAGAAACAGTGGAGCTGGAGGAGGCCTAGAAAAGCAGCCAACTCTGTTTGTTGCAGATGCTGAGTTGCCTGGAAGCCGTACAGGAACAGGCCAGGGGTGTGGCGGAGAATGGCGGTAGTGTGGGTGGATAGGAGCTGTTTATTACAAAACATCTGTACATTTCAAGGTCTGCACATTAAATATGTACCATTAGAACGAAATTATCACAGTTATTGATAGGTAAAACTGTGATACAATGGCCCCTCACTGAACCCTGCCTTAAAAACTATAAAAGCTGCCTAAAAACTGATCAGATGTAGATTGCCAACTGTTGTTTGCTATTTTCTCAGACTAGCTTTTGCTCTTTTCTAATGTTTATGGAGAATCTATGTGTTTGGATAATGTTAAAGAAAATTTCATGGAAATTATCCAATGTCAAGTTTACTTGAATCACTTTGTAATCACTTTCAAATGAGGCTTTTTTATTTTCTGTTGACTGTGAGCGTGTTGAAGTATTGTCCTACATTCTGATTTGCTGTCTCTGCAGTTTTAATCAAGCTACTGCATAATTTAACAATTTATTTTAAGAAAAATGGCTAACAGAAATACTTTGCACTGTCACAATTCATTCCAGTCCATGTAGTAGTAATATCACATTACTTTTTACCATTTTATGAGCAGATTTTACTGAAAACAATGCTGTTCATAGACATCTCCAGTTTATTCTTATGGGATGCTCTGTAAGGCAACAGTAGTCAGTGGGGAGCAGAGCTTAGTGAAGGGTCATATGGGATTCAAACAGTGTAAGAACTTTCAGAATGTTTGTCAGTTTGATTCATTTTTTTTTTAGGATATCAGTCGGGTTGTAGGTAAATAACATTAATATAAGAATGTGCTATACGGTACAATTCAAATGTCTGTAATGCTCACCAAGGCTGCATTTGATCAAAAATCAAAAAAGTTTTTATTTTTAATTTTAACATTTACAGTGATCTAATTTTCTGCTAAAGCTAATTTTGCCTCATTGCTTTCTTCTCTTCCTTTAGGGGAAATCAAGCTTCCTGGCACTGAACTATCCTTGCCAGCTCTCCCTGGGTTGGAGTATCCTGACCCTGGAGGCTCGGGTTTGCATGTCCCAGTTCTGGGAGCTCAGTTGGACTGGGTGTCAGGATACAAGGTGCCTCTGGCAGCAACCATGGAGGATGCAGATAGTAAAGGTAATGGAGGTTACTAGCACTGTCCAAATCCTGTTACATTAATCTCTAGGTGTTAACCTAGAGTAAATTATCACTCTCAGGGCTAGTTCCCATACGTTTTGGAGTGCAGACGGTGGACCCAGTGACAGGGGTGCTGGCTCCGGTTGTGGGGGCCAGTCTGGATGTTTGGAAGTGGACTGTGGTTCCTGTAACTGTGTCCCAGATTCTGACGTTAGGAGAGAACCCTGACAGTGTCACAGTGAGCGAAGTTGAACTAAATCACATCCGCATAAAAGCTCATTTGGCTTCGGGGAGTTTATGTGTGTGCAAATGTGTGTTTGTTGGCCTCAGGTGGAAGCCCTCCAGAAGGAGAGCAATGTACGGGGCAATTACTGGCGTGAGCAGACACTGAAGGAAGAGGAGATGGTGGGAGATTTTGGCAGAGCCATTAAACACTATCTCTCCACGTCCGTACACAAGTCTGACTGTGTGAGTTGACTCCACACAGATGAGACTACGCTCTGTGGCCTATTTAAAATGCAAGTCTTTTGACCAAGTGTCTATTTTTATTTTTGTGAGTGTCAGTGTGATGGGAAGCGTTTCCACCAACCTTGCATCCTGAATGAGATTCTGTGCATGTTCGTGTGTGTGCGCGAAACAGATAGACTGGATGGACACAGACAGGCAGCTCAGGGAGACCGCCGCAGAGATTCAGGAAAGTGCTCAGTGTGAGTCCCAGAGAAAAGCTTTCCAGAACTCAGAGTTATCGCTGCTCCTACCAGCCCATGTGTTTCACGCTCTCACAGGAGGTCATACTCCCACTGAGAGTGCAAACTGTTATGCTTTAAAGATTCAAAACACAGAACTCATGATCCTCATGTACACTACTATTTGAAGTCGGTATAAGATTTTTTTAATGTTTTAGAAGGAATGAAGTCTCTTATGCTCACCAATGGTAAAATCAATAATATTGTGATTATTATTGCAATTTAAAATGTTCTAGTTAAACATATTTTAAAATGCAATTTATTCATGTGATGCAAAGGTAAATTTTCAGCATCATTACTCTAGTGTCACATGATCCTTCAGAAATCATTCTAGTATGCTGCTTAAGAAACATTTCTTATTATTGTCAATGTTGTGCAACATTTGGAAAGGTGGAAGCCATGGTACTTTTTTAAAGATTCTTTGATGTATAGAATGTTGAAAAGAACAGAATTTATGGTCACACTTTATTTTAAGGTTTCACTGTTAACTAACTATAAACTATGACTTCTGCGTTAATTAACTCCTAATATGCCAGTAGTTATTAAGGTAGTTGTTAAGTTTATGAATGGGGCAGGAATAAGGGATCTAATATATGTTCATGCAGAACAAGGCATTATTTTATGCTTAAAACAGCCAATATGCTAGTAATATACATGCAAGATAACAGTAAGAATTGGTCCTTAAAATAAAGTTAGTTATTTATTTGAACAGAAATCCAAGTCTCCAGTAAGATGTTAAGAATCAAAGCTCTGAACCACTGAGTCATACTCTGATTTGTGAACAAATCAATACAATTTGTTCAACAACCCTAACCCTAATTGTTTAGTCTGATTGTTTAGTTCACAAATAGGTTCAAAATAATGATTCCTTCCTGATTCTGATTCTAACCATCACCAGGGCATAAGCAGACAGTAAGAAAATATATGGATGAGAATATAATTCATATGAATTAGCCAACAATTTGGCACTGTAAGAGTTACAAATTGCCTTGAGAGTTTGTTGGCTTAAAGTCATCATGAAATCAAAATTGTCAATTCTTATTTTTTATGGAATATTGCAGATTTTATTATAAATATATTATCCATGCAAATTATTATTTTTTTAATTCATGTGCCTTCATAATCAAAATAACTTCCCCTCCCTCTTGCTGCAACATCTCTTGCCTGATAATGTACGTCCAGCCATGAGGGCGGGACAAACTGTCACTCAAATAAGACAGCAAGCGAATGATCAAGTCATTTTCTGATTGACAAAATTAAATCCTGCTCTACATTTTATCTCATTTAAGAAGCAGTTTCACTCGGAAATACATCACAATACAGAAGAAAAGACAATGTTGACTAACAAATTTCACTATAAACTGTCATTGTATGGGAAAAAAAAAAAATTTTGTCCTTAATTTAGTTTCACCACTTTAGGGTTTGGAATGACATGATAGTGAATAAAAATGACAAAGTTTTCATCTCTGTGTGAACTCTTCCTTTAAGGAGACGAGGAGGAGTGGGAGCAGCAGTGTTACTGGCACACCAAGCTTAAGGCCGTGCTGAATGTAGTGAGTGTGTCCATGGAGAGACTGGGGATCGGCTGTCGGCACAGGAAACACAGCATCTGGTCAGCTTGTTTTCCCTTTGAAACATAAAAAGACACTCTCACCATCAGACAGAAAGATACAATGCTGTCAACAGTCTTTTGAGCTCATTACTATGTCGTTAAACAGCTGAATGAGCAGATCAATGCTTTGGAAGCTTGATATCCTTTATGTGGCTATTGGTGCAATCGCCAATATTCTGCCTTTGCACTGAGTGTGGTCTGGGATGAATAACACAGTGTCTTGTGATTATCACAGGATGGAGAACTGAGGGAGCAGGAACTGTGGGAGCAATTAATGCAGAAACAAGCAGAGCTCGATGCTGTGATTTCGTCTCTCCTCTGTTCTCGTCAGGTCTGCCAGCTGCGTGCTGACACCACACAGGTAACACGTGCTGGAGGCCAGACGTGCAATAAATGCTCATGACACTGACTGATAATTCTGTAGTGATGTCCTTGGTTTACCTTAGAGCTGTTCTGTATCTGTTTGGTACAATTAGGAACTCTTTAGCAGACTTGATTTCACCTTTTCCACTGACAGTCCACTGAATTGATTCGTTTCCTCTAGTCTTTGGTTTCTGGCACATTCTGGAATAAGGATTTTGGTGTGCTGCAGCCCAAGGGTGTCAGAAACCCTCTGAAATTAATATCCATGAATCAGCAGAAAATCCCTCCTTGGCTTGAACGACTTTTTCAGCTGTTGGAGGAAACCAAAACACTTGGCCAGTCGACCAGCACACAGCGGCAGCAGAGCTCTGGTACAATATCTTCATTTATGTTTTATTATAGAAACATTAACCATGCTTTTTTCGAAATGTTTGCGAAAATGGTTACAAAATATTTCTCAAAAGGTAAGCAGGTGTTCGGCCGAGACAGCACTTCCAGAATGTGGACCGAATCTGCGTCTGTTGTAAAAGGTATATTTTAAAGGGATGTTTCTGTAATGAATGGAAATTTTTTGTTTATCTGATACCCCCAGGGCATCCAAGATGTAGGTGACTTTGTTTCTTCAGTAGAACACAAATTATGATTTTTAACTCCAGCCGTTGCAGTCTCTCAGCCGTATAATGGATGGCAATGGTAACAAAATCTATGAGAGTATTAAAAACATTTTAAAAACAATTATAGGTAAAAAAAACTATATAAATACTGTTCAGTTTCTTGAACAGAGCGATCGCTTTGTGTCTTTACACATCAATGTATCGTCATGAGCTGCAGGGTTTAATTTGGATTTGTCTGTGCATGTTTTGTTTTACTCACATAGATTTTGTTAACATTGCCATGCATTATACGTCTGAGAGATTGCAACGGCTGGAGTTAAAAATCATAATTTGTGTTCTACTGAAGAAACAAAGTCACCTACATCTTGGATGCCCTGGGGGTAAGCAGATAAATTTTGGGGTGAACTATCCCTTTAATGCAATGAGAATAAATAGTGAGATTCTGTTTGTCACCCTGTAGAATTTCACGTGTGTGTTTTTTTTTTGTGATGAGGTAGTTTTGTAGACTCAGTCCTTTAAAGATCAAATGAAGGCTCCGTCTGCGAGTGAACAGAATGCCATGGTGCCCTCTCTTCCTCTGTCAAACACATCTTACACTCAGAAAAGCCAGGAAAAAAACACAGCTGAACCACAGCCGGGGTGAGGCTGTCTTAAGTCAGAGATTTAGCAGCATCCTCATTTCAGATCACAACATGATGTTCTCTCTTATTCCATTTCGATGTCCAAATGCTCCAGGAACCAGGTCTGTCCGCACACATCAGTATCCCACAGCTAGCAGGTCAGAGCGTTTTACTTGAGAGCTTTAAGCTGAACAGTGTGTGTTTAGGACTCGTAGGTTATTTTAACCTTTAAGGTCACATTTGAACTACAGGAGAACATTGATGCAAATGTATTGGATTTTGCTAGGCTTCAGGTAAGTCACTCTGATTCGACACGTTGACCAACAGAAAGCTGGTTTCTGGTTAAACTGTGTTAAACTGTAACATTTTTCAGTTTATTTTTCTATAGCGATACACTACGAAATAATATTATATAAAGTATTTTTTACAACAAATTCACGAAATAATATAATATATGGTTCATTAATGTTCATCAAATTCTGTCACTTTTGTTGAGATCCATACAGTAAGTGTTTTTGTAGCAGATAAATACTGATTCTGATTTCTTTTTATCAATGTTGAAAACAGGTGTGCTGCTTAATAATTTTGTGGAAACTGTGATATATTTTCTTCCTTACATTCAGGATACTTTGATGAATAGAAAGTTGAAATGAACTGCATTTATTTTAATCTTTGGTGTTGGTGTTGCAGAGGAGGACTGGTCCAGACTAGTAGTGCTATCTCCTCTCTTCCAGCTGATGAAGGAAGTGGAGCAGCAGCTCAGGGATAGTGCCAGAGATAGAGGCCTTCTCAAGATCCAGCCCTCGGGTCAGGCTCTAATTATCACCACTGAAATGTGCAATCTGGACTCGTCAGACCTGCAAAGTCATTAGTGCAGCAACAGATGACTTAAAGCCATGAGAACCATCACGTACATGTCAGTGTGGGAATATAACTTGAGCTTTATTTTTAGCAGCTTCTTAAGGTTAAGGCGCTATGTTATAACTGAATACTCATGTGACGATGTAATTAATCAACAGCTTTATTTTTTGTTAAATTTTGCAAAAATGCAGAGTGATCAAAGTGTGACACATGACACAAATGGTGTGTGGTGCATGCATTCAGGTGCAGGCCTGTCATTCGTGGATTTCATGGATGCTCAGTAGGAGTGTGAGGGAGAGCTGGATCAAGTCAACTCTGAAACACTCAATCCACGACAGCTTCTGCTCTACTAGCATGGACAGTTTCTCCTCCAGCATCTTCACTTACATAAAATGTCTGTCTTTTTCTCATTTACTTTTATGTTTGTTTCTCATAGAAAAGTAGATTGGTTGCAAATATAAGTTGATGGCTGCAAATGTAGCTTATCTTTAATAGGTTAGATCATTTAAATGTACCAATTGAAAAAATAATTTGAGTTCCTGCATTGAAAGTCATGTGACATTTTACAGTTTATTTTTCTATAGCGATACACTACAAAATGATATTATATAAAGTATTTTTTTACAGCAAATTTACAAAATAATATAATATTTGGTTCATTAATGTTCATCAAATTCTGTCACTTTTATTGAGATCCATACGTGTCTTTGTGGCAGATAAATACTGATGCTGATTTCTTATCAATGTTGAAAACAGGTTGCTGCTTAATTATTTTGTGGAAACTGATATATTTTTTTCCTTACATTCAGTATTCTTTGATGAATAGAAAGTTGAAATGAACAGCATTTATTTTAAAATCTTTTGTAATATTATATATGTATTTACTGTAACTTTTGATCAATTGAATGTGTCCTTGCTGAACAAAAGTATTAATTTCTTTAATTTTTCTTTAATTTCTTTAATCTTACTGACCTCAAGTTTGCAAAGAGCCTGAAGTTTGTTCACAGCTTTGATTTCTTCATCGTAGATAACAGCAGTACCCCTTCAACTGGCTTCTACTCTTCGTTTCGTGACTACCATAACAAACTCTTTCTATTATCAGGTATTTCTACACTTAGGCATGCATGTACTGAAACAGCTATATAAAGAACATATGAAAAGTTATTAATAATTTACCAAACTTTGAGAAGTGACAATTAGCACCGCTTTCTCTGTGATATAACTGGTCTCATGGCTAGTTCGGTTGCACTAAGGTTAAATGCCCTCATTTGTCAGTCATAGGGAGCGCGATAATTAATTCATGTTAAGCACACTTAGTGCTCTGTCATACAAACCCCTGTGCACTTAGCACTTCCTATGTCTTCAGGAGGGACAGAAGACCCTGTTTGTTCACTGTCAGAGGTTGCAGTCAGTGGGAGGCCTCTCTCTGCTGCTAATGCACTGTGCTCCACACATTTCCACTGGTCAGATGAGGACAGACTCCACTCCCACCTTCCAAAGGGCCTTATTCAAAGTGCAGTTAGCAATGCCAGCACAGCCTGAACAAACCAAGAAAGAATGTGCTAATGAGTCTTTCTTATAGACATCATCCCCTGTCCCATTATGCAGGTTTTACAGGTGGGCCTAAGTGAGCTGTTCCATGCCAGACTGGGACAAACTGATGACGAGAGGACAAAAGATTTGGCATCTGACGCAGCTCTCAATAGTCTTCTGCTGGAAAGAGTGCAGAAGCCAAGTCCTGGGGTTTTCTCAGAGGATGGAAGTTTGATTTATTTCGCCATATTCACCCCTCGTGTTCTCAGTAGCTGTTGCCAAGTAATTCACAGGGATGTAACAGATGCCGTAGGATCAGACTGATGTGGCATAACTAATACTTGTCGGAGTGTGAGATTTCGAATGTGTGCTGTTCTCTGGGCAGGAGGTTTTGGGACGTCTGCGCAAATACAGAGAGGCCTCAGTGTTCCACCAGGTGGAGAGTCTCCTGAAAGTGTCTCCTAAGAGCATAAAGATCAAGCACCTCAACACTGACCCGTCACTCAGCGATGGCCCAGACAGCCAAGATGCCGCTCCTCCATGAACTGACAATTTAACTTTGAACAGTGCTGCCTTTCTGACAGTGATAAATCCAGCTTTCAAAGGCATTTTTTTTAGGCTGCGAGGTAGCGGATGGCCTTATCGTCTTGAATGTTAATGGCTCCTGGACTGGGTTAGAGCATCTAGTTTTGCTTCCGGTGGTGACTCAGCACAGCTAGAACAAAAGTTTTATAAAATGGCTATAAGAAAACACATTAAAATTGACATAAAACTGCATAGGTCCAACAAGCAGGCCTCTGTTTAATGCAGTTTTAATGTAATTTTTGAGGATAAGGGCATGTTACACAATTTGACCATGTTGGTATCTACCTAATCTGACTAGCTTCCACCAAATGACACAAATTTGCACCAGAATAGTTATGCCGGTGAACCTCTTAACCTCAGTCAATTTACTGTGGAGAAAGTGAAAGTAAAAAATGGACAGAGCTTTCTAACGCTGCATTAACGGTGCATATTCTGTCAGAGATTATAAATTAATGTATATAACGGTCTTAAATTATTCCCTTAATATTTCTCTTGTGGCCCTTGAAAAACATGAGAAGAAATGTACTGTTTTGCGTTAAACATGTTATTTTTGAAAATTGGTGCATGAAACAGCTGCTCTTAATTTTCACTGAGGACAGCAGTGTTAATCATTTAATTATAGGTCTATAATTCATTATAAAAAAAACCTTTTCAAAAAAAAAATTCAGTGAAGGAGTAAGCTAATAAACTTATCTTTTATTATCCTCACAGTGTGTCATGCGGTGATGCGCTATGAAATTATTGCGGGGCAAATTTATTGTAATTTAATAATAAAAGTAACCTAATAATAAACCTGATAATAAGAAAAATGCTACAGGCCCACATTAATTGGAAATATTAAGTCATCTTAATATTGCCAATATTTGGTGGTTTTGACAATATCTCTGTCAATAGTCAACACGTGATACGCCGCAAGTTATCACAAATTAAATCTTAAAAATGTCTAATTATTTAATGAATTATTACCATTAAAATAACTTAATTTAGTATTTAAATAGTTAAGTATTTAAATAATTAACCCTTCTGCTGTTGGTGTCTGCGCGTCTTTGTCACCTTTTTCACCCATGATGGTTTTGCTTTATATAGCCTACCGGATGACTTTCTTCTTTCAGATGAATTCAATCAGAGTTATATTAAAAATGTGTTGGCTCTTCCAAACTTAATAATGGCAGTGAATGGGTGTTGAGATTTTGAAGTCCAATAAAGTGGATCCATCATAAAATGTGCTCCACACTGCTCCAGGGGGTTAATAAAGGCCTTCTAAAGTGAAGTGATGTGTTTGTGTAAGAAAAATGTTCATATTTAAAACTCTATAAACCATCATTTCTAGCTTCCGCTAACAGTTGTATGTGTGTTCACGAGAGAGCTGAAGAAAACAAAAATAACGACTTTATTCAACAATTCCTTTGTCAACGGTCTCTTCTGTGTCTCTCCATGTCACCGTATGCTGCGTATGCTCTTATGTATCAGCCGCGCCACAAGGATGTGCTGTTTCTACGTGTATTTAGCTTTGATTTGAAAGAAAACAGCACATCCTTGTGGTGCGGATGATACAGAAGAGCAAATTAATTGTTGTAAGGAATTGTTAAATAAAGTCGTTATTTTAGTTTTCTTCGCTTACAAAAAGTGTTCCCGTTGCTTCATATAACCCAGATTGGACGTCTGATGGCAGATGGAGTATTCTGACCACGCTTTCATACCTTTTATGGACCTTGACACTGTTATTTATTTGCCAGTCTATGGGACAGTCACAGGCCTCCCGGTTTTTATCCAAAATACCTTAAATTGTGTTCCGAAGACAAACTGAACTTTTACGGGTTTGGAACGACATGGGGCTAAGTGATTAATGACAAAATGTTCATTTTGGGGTGGAGTATCCCTTGGTATTAGATTACGACTAAAATAAAAAGAAAGACAAGCATTTGCAGAATATATAGTGAAACAATGGCCTGAACTTTGATTTTAAAATAGATTTAACAAAGCAAAATGTTAGGCTTCAGCAGCACATAAACCATATCTGCCATGTTTTGTTTACTATAAAGCAGTACAAGACAGTCCATCTACACTTCTTGGGTGTTCGAGTGCAACTTTAACAATCTTGTTTACTTATACGCATATATGCCATTGTATTCACCATATTGTCTTGCTTGATTGCATTGCATGTAATTATAGTGGTGTTTTTCTGATATTCATATTTAATACAGCTGCTATTTTGTGTCTGAATGTCCCTCTAGGGATCAATAAAGTATCTGGAGTAACAACATGCGAAGTAAAGGAACAAGAAATGTTTTTATTATTATTCTTTTTTAAATCTTTTTAAGTATGCCTGCTTTTGGATTACATATCAGACATTGTTCATATTCACGAATAAACCGGAGCACCTTCATATCTTCCCATAAACCCTCAAACATAACTAGAGCTCTGGTTTTGTACATTTCAACAGTAATTCAAAGTTATGTTTTCTGAAGGAATGAGTGGGTTCTGTCCTTGCACAAGGGCATGGTGATGATTTTCAGACAGTCTTCAGCTTGCAGTTGAGAAAACATTGGATATAACCAAATAAACACTTTCTTAAACAAAACTGCCTTCTTTAGGTAAATCTTCAGTTGGTGTGCTTTGTAAACACGTTTCTAAGCATGAATTTTCCAGATAGCGACGACATCGAAAGGTTTTTGAGAAATGTTTACCAGATGAGTAAGTGCTGTTTGTTAACAAACCATATTCCGCCTCTACGCTGCCTTTATAAGGGAATATAATTATACAACATTGCACTTTCAGGTTTTTTTTAATGACCGTGGTGCACATATTTATTCAATCGTGAGATAAATGTAATTTGAGTTTGAAAAATGTGAATTTGGTGCTTTCTATTTGCAGATAAGTTGGTAACTTGCTATGGCAGATCAGTTCATCTCATCCCTGGAGCAGAAACCATGTAAAACAAAAATCAATAAGAATGTTATAAACAAAAATCCTTCATCAAAAACAAAAAAAAAAAAAAAGGCCACCGGTACAGTCTGCCTTAGGAATACCATAAGAATGAATAAAACACTTTTATAGCATTTTGATTCAATGTTAGAGTGTATTATTATCAGTAATAAACGAAGTGACTGTTACATGCTTTATATTAATGCCTAATCTTTCAAAAAGCGAATAACAATGTTGTTGTCTTCTTTTCAGAACTTACAGTATGAATCAAGGCAAAATCCAGGTAGTTTTGTGTATTGAAGTCTCTCATCTGTTCATGGTTCAACAGTTGACAAGACTTCAGTCTCTGTTGAATAATTTGGTTTCAAGAATAAAACTTGAATGTCTGCCCTTGAAGTCTTGTAAATGATTCAAAAGTCAATACAAACTAGCTCACCTTCATCCTCACTTCTTGTCTTTTTATTATAAATCTTGCAATGGTTTGTTGTACCCTTCGATTCGTCAGAGAATTTCTTGAGGATATTAGAAAAGATGCAGAGGAGAAAAGAAAGATGAAGGAAGAAAAAGTCAGTGGTGGGCACCTTTTGTTTTGCGTTGTCAGTTTGCAATGTATAGATTTGCTCTGTCCTCGTTTGACCCCGCAGCATTAAGGGAGCTCGGGAGTGAGGCTTTCGACTACGAAACGGCTGTCCGGCTTTATACTGGAGGCTTGGACCAGCTGCGTGACATGCAGGCTCTCTACACAAACAGAGCACAGGTACTTTGATGTTTCAGAATGAGTTCTTGTACAATAATCTGATAAGTCAGTATCATAACTGCTATTCCTGTGAGACTGCTCCTCTTGTGATTTTATTGTCTCTTACATTCATGTATTATGTAGGCCTTTATCAAATTGAAGAGATATAAGGAGGCCATAAGTGACTGTGAGTGGGCTCTGAGGGTGAGTAAAACACTGGGAAAGAGGTCAGAGAAGTGCCCTCTCATTTTTCAGTGTCAGCCGAAGCAGAGAGTTTCTCATCCTACCTTGTCTGGTGAGAACAGCAGGCTACATAGTGCGGTGTCTATTGAACTGGATAGTTGCACAGCATTAGAAAATTGGGTTGAAGTTCCTTTTGAGCTGTGCCAAATAGTTTTTGCTTTTGGAAAACTTTTAGAAAGTTAAATAAGAGTTATTTATATATAAAAAAATACATATGGTCTTAAGGAAAATCCAACATATTGTCTATTAGGTCAGTAACAAATAAGAGTGTCTAGGATTAAAAAAATAAATAAAGGAAAAATCTTTTAAAAATCTAGTTTAAAATGCCAGCGTAGTGCTGTGTTCTTAATGTAATCTTTTGCATTCATGTTTCATGTTTTTTTTTTTAAACACTTTTATATCATTTCAAACAGAACTAACTTTGCAATAAAAAGTTCTAATTATATTTTGAGACTTACTGACCTTGACATAGTCATGATGGTCTGCAGGGGTTCTCTCTATGATATCATTTCCTGTTTTTTATTTATATGATTCTGCATGTTGGTCACCCCCACTGATCTATATATGTTCTCTATTATAGATCAGTGGTCACACCATATAACTGTGATTTAGCAGACCAAAGGTATTCAAATGTAATATTTTAAGTACAAAAATAGTTTACTTTTTAATATTTTTTTTTCTATTAAATAAAAATACAATTATTTTTCCAAGCTACCTAATAGGTTTTCTTTCCACATATTTCATCCTTTTAAATAGGATGAATTTTTATGCCCGTAAAAGGTATCCAAATTAGCTTTCATTGAGATTTTAAAATATTTCATTATATAAAAGTTGTAATAGATTGGCTAAAGTAATAATTTGCCCAATAAAGCAATAGACTGGGACAAAATAAATCTAATTACTGATTGTACTTGATTACTTCAATGCAATTTTCTGTTGTTTTCAAGTGGCTAATGAATATATAACACTTTTGTTCATAGTGCAATAAGTAGTGTATTAAAGCCTATGTACACATGGGAAAATCTCACCTAGCACTCAAGGATTTCAAACAGGTAACTATCTTTCAATAGAAGTCCTTCTGTCCTTTCAAGTCTAAATCTGGATTACACTTACATTTCTCAATTTATCTGACCTCTCTCCTTTCATCCTGCTGCTTTTGCTTCACTTTCAGTCTAGGATTTGCTATCGAAAATTTTTGGAGATGGAGCCACAGCGTGAGACCATGGTCAAAGGTATGATCCAAAAATGCTGTGAGGATCTGTCACAAGGGAAGGCAAGATCAATATACTTTAGATCCATGCTTTAGCACCAGAGTAGGATTAGCATCGCTATTATTTTAGTATCCACTCTGTCTGGATATGTACCTTTTTGTCAAGAAGAAACTGAATTCACTTGTAGTTTTAACACAAGTCTCTCTCACACTTCTCGTCACATGCTTACACCAGCAGTTTTTAGAACATTAGTTGCTCATTTAAATTGATTTTGAACATACTGCATCAAGAGGAATAATTGCATTATGGATTCCCATTCTATGCATTTTAATAGAATATTTCCACATGAATTTTCAAAAAAATTTAAGCAGTCATATTACTTTGCATTACAATAGCTTATCTGAGACAAGTGGATTTGGAAGAGAAGACATCTCTCCAGGAAAAGACAGCTTGGGAAGAGCTACAGGAGGGAACGGAGCAGGCCATGGCAGTACCAGAGCTGCTGAAGAAGCTCGACAGACCCAATGAGATCAATCTTTACTACTGTGGTGGATTGGAGCTGCTCTCACAGGCTATTAAAGACTGTAAGTTTGCATGATTAATTCAGAATCCTTTGTTTTTTTAATCAGATGCTGGTGTTTTTTCTTATTTATTCCTTTAATTTTCACTGAACTCCAGTGGTTTTTGTAGGATGAACAAATGTTTACGTCCAGTTTTGAACCTCAGATTTGTGTGAAATATGGCTTTGGTTTACCCAGTGTTGCTCCAGCAACCAGGGCGATATTTCTTTCACTCGGGATCGATATGGAGAGGAGAGGAGTGAGGAATTTTGTGCGGAGGGCTCATTGATTCTGCTCTGTGGTTCATTTGCAGTTCATGATGAGGAAACTAATCCTCATGATCAGCCACAGAGGACAGACACAGTCCTATCACAAGCACAAGCTCAAGGCTTTTAGACTTTGTTAGTGAATGTGTGCATTATCTTTCTATTTGTGTTTTTGCTCATTTCTGATTCTGTGCCAATATATCATTGCACAGATCACTGCAGCAGACCCTTTTGACCATTTAGATTGTGATAAAATATACTATATACAAGGGAGAACCATGGCTTGTTATCGAAATTCACTTTACCCTAGTGAATGCTTCTTAGGTTGAGTTTATGTTTGAAACACAAAACTGGCTACACCAAAATTGTATATATTTATTATGAAATCAAATGCAAAAGGTCACACAAAATATCAAACCGTTGTTTAGTAATAAATTGCATGCATTTATAAAATTTTATGAAATTTAAATCTACCTTTATTATACAATTGGCTCTTGTCTTAATATACACCAGTGTTCAAAAGTTTGGGTCTGTAAGATTTTTATGATTTTTATATTTATGAAAGAAGCCTCTTCTGCTCACCAAGGCTGCATTTATTCAATCAAAAATATAGTAAAAACACTATTATTTTGAAATAATATTAGAATTTAAAAATCTGTAAAATATGGGTCTGCACATTGTGCAGCAAAATCTTGAAAGCACTCCAAGACAGAAAGTTTTTTGTCTTTTTTTTTTGTGCAAGTAAGATACTTGAATAGCTCTTTGTAAACTAATTTCTAGTATTTCCACAGAATGAACACTGCCTTTGTGTAGATAAGGCTTATTCTTGATGAGCTTTTGTTTATCATTCTCCTTGCACTCTCTTTTGCCCTTGAACGGAGCATATTGTGTGTCTAAGTCTGGCTACTGGGATTTAGTGTTGATATATGGCTCTCACTACACACCTACCAACACTGACCTTATCTGGTGTTCCTCACAGGTACTGGGCAGACATTATTCAGATTAAACAATGACTTCAGTATCATTAATGGCAATAACACTGTAAGAAGGTAAGGTTGCTAAAGACGTGAACCTGACAGTTTGTGGTCAGAATGTACTTTGCAGATTTGAAAATGGCTGACGTGGTGTAAAGGTCTCTAGAAGTTGGGTTTAATTTGAATTGTATGAGAAGATCTTACTGTAGTATCATAAAGTTTGCATGCATAATCCATGTATGATTGATTGCATCTTCAGCTTTCTCTCCTCTTATCAGTTGTCTTGCTCCAACCAAGTATGCTATTAAAATTAATTGACTAATTTGAATGCAATTTAAACAACAGATGTGTAATCTGGCTGTGCTGTATGATCATGTCATGTGTTGGAATTTTCCTTTCCACCACCAGAATGAAATTGAAAGGGTTTATCTGTGTTTGACAATGATTGATTGGTTTGTTTGTTTGGGAGATTCGCTGTGTTTGTTTCATACAGTTTCCACACATGTGGTCTCTCATCTTTAAAACATGTCTGTTTAAAGAGATAGTTCATTCTGTCATTTATGCCACCTCATGTCATTCCAAACCTGAATCTATGTTATTTTACTATTATTTGGGTACTTTTATAATATTTATTAATATTTTGGAATTTTCATTTTCATTTTAGTGTATGTTTTAGTTATTTTGTTATGTTTTTTATTTTTGCATTAGTTCTTAATATTTTTATTTATCTGTAATTCATTTTTGTTTTATTTTTAGTTTTTGTAATGTTAGTACGTAAACATTTTAGTGCAGGTATTTGTTAAGGCTTTTCTAATTTTCATTAAAATCTGTAAAGTTTTTAGATTTTAGTTTTTTATTTTTAGCTTTATTTCAATTCAACAAACACTGTTTTTAATAGTTTTAGTTAACAATAACAACACTGAACCGACTATTTCTCCCATGGAACAGTTTTTGAAGAATGTGCCAGTATACATTTACATGCATGAGGAACGGAACTTTCAAGCTTTAAAAAGAATGCAAAAGCAGATTATTGTGTTTTTGGGTGAACTGTCACTTTAAAATTTGATCTACAGTGCATGACTGAAATGTATTTACTGTATTTCAGTTTTTCCTCTTCTGTATTTAGCTGTCTCTCACAGAATTCAAAAGATCCATATGCAGTTGATCTATGTATGTCCGTCGTCAAATTATGGAGGACAGTTTGCAGTGGAAACGGTAAGATGAAATGCAGCATGTGAGCATATGAATCTTATTCAGAGACCTTGAAAATGAAAGAAGCAATTGCTGAGGGAAAAAAATCTGTCCCATTTGCACACTTCTTTTTTTATACTTTCAAACTCTCTCTGTTTGGACACCACTTTATCTGGTTCAGCCTTTCCCCACTTCTTAATGAGCAATCATGAAATTGTCTAAATCCAAGTCAAAATCAATTTATCCTTTTCTAGCCTGCTAGCTGTGAAATTGTTATTGCCTCCCACATTAAAAGTCTCTTTAGTAAGTAGTTTGTGCCCTTCAGTTATAATCTCATTAACTGGTCAACTAAATGTGCATTCGTCTTTATTAAACCTTATCCATAATTGTGTTCCTCCCAGAGCAGAACCAGCAGCTGTTGATGGAGTGTCCCAGTACTAGACAACACAAGGTCCAGCTGTTGGCATCACCGGTACGTGAAATACAGAGGGAAAGCCTGGAATTGCTCAGCATGTACTCACAAACTCAACACGGAAGAGACGTGCTCATCGACAACCTGAATTTAACCCAGTATGTATTTTTTTGTCATATTGAATGCATTGCATTGCATTGTTTACAAAATTATCTGCATTAAAATAATTATTTACAACATAATACATGACGAGCCATTTAGACATGACTAATTATGTGAAATAAAATGGATTCAATTAAATATAGATATATAGACAAATTAAATATATTAATATGGATAACTAAATTAAATATTTAAGCAACATGATTAATTTATTATATAAGTATGTTTTTTAATATTGCTTTTAGAATATTTCCTAATATTTATTTGAATCCACTTCGATGTCAATTTCTTCTCAACTTCCTGTGCTGTTTATAAAGTAGAGCAGATTTAAGTGTGGTGCTCCTATGATCTCTGTGATTCATCTCATTAGCTAGCATGCAGACGACCTCCTGCTGTTATTGCATGTTTTATTAAAGTCCTTTTAATGAGCATGTAATGAATGCGATCTGTCCCCTTTAGAATGGCGGGGAACCTGATGAGCTGTGTTTGCTGGGATACGAGCTCCGCATTGGCGCTTACAGTTCTGGAGAACTTAGCTGCAGAAAATAAGTATACACAATCAATATATTTGCCCTTACCATATAACATGCCCTGTTTTCATGTGAAGTTGATGAATGCCTGAAACAGAGACAGTAAAACTGCCCCTTTTTACGAAATCTTGGGCACGACCCACCTGAGAGTCCATTAGATTCCCATACATCATAGTCACACATATTAAATCGAGACACATTTAAATTCATTCAGCACAACAGCCCAGACCCCTTGAGAACGCAAAGTGAACACATTTAAGACAAAACAATCCATCACATTCACAATTCCCTCTATTTATCTCTGTGAAAGAGATCAGCTTCTCGCCGTTTCTAGTCATTCACCACCTTACAGATAGAATAAGGTGCTCCCGGTGACCAGGAGACGGAATTAAACAGTCACTTCATGCACAGAGGGAAATGAGAATGGCGTAGCAGTTTGATAGATAGTCCATGAAAAGTGTTCAGTGAATTCAAGCGGCTCTCTTGATTCTAGATAAGGATGTTTAGGCATATTGGTCTTGTCTTGTGTTTTACTCTGAGCGTCAGCAACGTGAGATTTGAAATCATTCTGCTTGGATCACCGCCCACCACATTATGACGCCTTTTTATCTTTTGCTCCTCTGGCTCTTTGTGCGTTACTGTGCGAGGGTTATCTGAGGATTTAAGTTTGTTGAGCTTATTTAGTTAGTAGTTAGTTTCTTTATTTAATAACTTTTTGTTGTTGTTTGTCTTTTTCAGATTTAAGATTCAGTCAAGGGAGAACTTCACAGCAGTGTTTGCACTTCCTCTTGAACATCTGCTGGTGATGTATTATGAAACATCATTCATAGTCATCCTCTTACTATTTATAATAATCTAAATTATAATAGCATATAATATTGTCATCAATAATACTTTAATTGATTTAATTTCTCAGACATTTTCGGATTGTACTTGGCCACCATTATCAATCACAACTAGAAGATATATGACAATAAATAACTTGTAGGACCACAGTAACAAAATATTTGTGTAATCTCACAGTCATATAATTATAAAAATATATTTTCCATATAGCATTTTAATTTCTTCATTCTGTAGTTCAGCATTCTAAACCTTCTTCCTGCATGTTGAAGTTGGTAAAGTGTAGCACATGTAGACTCTCATTTTGATCTTTAGGACAAAGACCCCACATGCTATTTAGTTTTGATTTTATTATTTTACTATACAGCATGATAGAATAATGTAGAGTTTGTCTACTGGCCCCAAAAGACCCCAGTCTTCAGAGAAAGCAAATATGTTGCTGCATTTCAGTGCAACATAGATTACACTCCATATAGACACCCAGTTAAATCAAATGATAAGTAAATGTACTTATAATATTAATACTAGTATGATGAGAGCTGTTTCTTATTATGTCTTATCATGAATGGTGACAGACAAAAACTTTCTTCTGTCTTTTTTTTTTATAATTAAAATTCATAATTATTAGAATACTTACTAATTACATACTTAGCTTTAAATAGGGTTGGTAAAATGTAAAAAAATATTTCTCTATGAAGTCACTCATCATGGCTGCATATATTTGAAGAAAAATTAAAAACAATAATATTGTGTAATATTATTACAATTTAATTGTAATATGTCACATTTATATTTTTTAGCCGTCATTATTCCAGTCTTCAGTGTCAAATGATCCTTCAGAAATCATTCTAAAATGCTGTTCTGCTTGATTTTGTTGCGCAAACCATGATACATTTTTCAGGATTCTATGATGAATATAAAGTTCAAATGAACAGCATTTATTTTAAATAGAAATGTTGTAACATTATCAAAGTCTTTACTGGCACTTTTGATCAATTTCAAGCATCTTTTATGAATAACAATATGTTAATTTTTAAACAAACAAAAAGATCATACTGACACAGACTTTTGAATGGTAGTGGACTTTATATAATTAAAAACATCCAATGTCCGTTTCAGCTAATACTGTTTTTCCGATGCACTTGTAGTCAAATATCATGACAAATGGCCACAAGACACTGGCTTTTGTGATTTCTGTGATTGGGACCATGTCTCTAGATGATGTCATCAGTATAAAGTTAGCAGGATGTAGCGAATTTTGGAGATGCTCTCTCCCAGCAAATGTAAGCTTGGAGATGATAACCCTTTACATCACGACTGAGCTCCCAAATACTCTGTCCTTGAGCATTGCTGAATTATGTATGATGTCTTGCACTGTGAATTTTGATTCGGAGGGTTTGTTTCTAAGCTCCTTGTGCTATCTTGTTGCATGAGCTGTGAAACAGCCATTTCCCACAGACGCTGAAACTGCAAAAGGACATGAATTTAATTTCCTGCACTGTCAAGATAAAGCTCTGTTTTGGTTGCAGGAGCGGTGTGTCGGCTGCGAATGTAGAAGTGTCCTCTATCCCCTCCTGGGTTTTATGATCAACTTAGCCTCAAATCCCTCTCAAGTTGTCCAGGTAAAGCAGGAAGTTTAATACGGTGGGCTCTGGGCCAGCCCTCATCGGAAACATCAAGCACTTTTGTATCCAAAGGGCCTTGGATAGGCAGAATGTTCTGTTAGCGCCTTTCCTCTCCATATGTTGCAATCATGTCTGAAACACCAAAGGAAAATTGGAGAGAATGTTTTTTTGGCTCTCTTTTAACATACAGGAGCGCACGCTGTTCGGGCCAGCAGCAGGTGCTTGGACCTGCTGAGCGATTCCTCTGGAGGCGTCATCACAGTGAGTTGAATTCGTTTTAGCAAGGCCAAGGCAAGCTTTAACCCAACCCCTGATGACTGGAGCCACCAGAACATTTGAACTGTAGATTTCTGCACATTAATTATTGAAATGTTCATCATGCAGGATGCGGGTTGTTGTGGAGCCCAGCGTATTAGCATCTGTAGAGCAACTCTACAAAACATTTACACATATGGCTTCTACGGGATCAAAAATGGAAGTTCAGAGTTTAAATATATGGATGTCCTTAGATGGCTAACATCCCCAAGAGAAGGATTTTGCATGCACGGAAGTATAGCCTTGGCGCTTCATGTCTTTCCAGTCAGGCTGTTTCTCAAGGTACAGTTAAGGTGAAGGAACTTTGCCTTTAATGGAACTGACTGTTTTCACCTCGTGGTGGAATTTGCTGTGATACAGCTTGAACAGCCGCCACAAAATACTTTGGAGTTACAGCCTAATGTTTTTGAAATGTCCTATCCATCCTGTTGTGGTATCTAACACGTTATCTTGTTTTGTTTGGGCTTCAGAGATCTGCAGGTTTGCTGAGCGTTCTGCTCCCGATGTCTTCTGATGCCACTCAAGAAGTTGTATGGAATGGAATAGTGAAGAAGTTGCTGAAGATTCTGAAGGTAGAGCTTATTTCAGGTTTTAGAATTACAGAAGTATAGTGTCTGTAAGGAAAGAAAGTCAAATTAAATTTAGATAAAAGATATTGAAGATGGTAGAGATTATGCTTAAATCAGCCAAGAACCCACATTTCCTTAGTTAATTTAAATAATTACTTTTTAAGCCATCATTTAAGACCTATTTATCATATTTTACTAGCATCATTTTTTTTTTTTTGAATTGAAAGTAATGTAAAGCTACCTTTATTTATTTGTTTGTTTAGTCATTTGTATATTTGTTTGTGATCTGGTTTCATCTTTTGGTGGAACTGAAAGTCATGTAAAGCCATATGTATAATTGTTCTGCCTTTATTTATTTAGTTACTTAGTTTCATCCTTCGTTGCCACTGGAATTAATTTAAAGCCATATGTACAATTTTGCTACATTATTTAATTATTTTACCATTAATTATAATAATTGTTTATAAATAACCTGGTTCATCCTTTGTTGTCATTGTTTGCTACCATTATTTATTTACTGTATTATTCATAATGATCTATCTGTCTGTTGTATTTGTTCAACAAAATACAAAATGTAAAGGTTTAAATGCTTTATTCCTGTAAATCCTGGATTCTTAAATAGTATTTAGAAAACATCATGAATCTCTCTATCATTTGATGACATTAAAACCAAATCAAAACAAAAAAGGCTTTATGAAATTAGATCAATAGAATTTTTTTTAAGTGATTTTTTTTTTTTTGTGATCTATAAATCCCCATTATAGCCTGATCATATCAAACGAATTCTGTATCAAATATAATGTAAAAAAACGTAAGTGAAATACATATATTTTAATACTCATTAATTTATTTCTAAATAGTGTTTAAAATTACAGGGTAATTTACAAGGTAAGGGGTTTAACTTTTGAGGCCTCCACCATTACACATTCTTATATTCTGTTGACATGGTGGGTTGGTTTTTCTCAGCAGAGTATTGTGGTTGCTGTTGTAGAGATTTAACTGAAATGTGCTTGTGTGTCTGTCCTTCTGTCCTGTCAGGTAGGAGGAGAGATGAGCTCCAGATACTCCATTAAAGCCCTGACAGTCTTCACTGCCTCAATCCCACAGGCCTGTGAAGAGCTGGTAAAGCTTGACAAATGTGAGTTCTGAGGGTCAGGGAGGCAGAGGATTGGATTCAGTAACATGTTTTAAGTTCTGTGGCCTAACGGTGACTTTGTGTATGTGCGTTTGTGCTACCCACATTTATTCATTCAGGGCTGTGCACTTTGAGAAAACTCCTGGGTGGTATTGATGAGTTGGTGGTGGGGAACGCAGCTATGAGTGTGGGCCATTGCTTAGAAGTGGATGGAGCTGCCAGTGGCCTCCTAGGCACAGACTGTGTGCAGTTGCTGCTACACGCTGCTGGAGACACCAAAAGAGCAGCCATACGGCAGAATGCAGCCATTACTCTTGGAAAGCTGTGCAAAATAGAGCCCAGGTACTGTATGATTAAGACTGACTTGTCTTTTGCAGTCACCTGTATTATATTGATTAACATTAATGCTAATGTACTTATACACAGCAGTGATACTCCTGTGTACTCCTTAAATGCCTCCTTATAATTAATGCATAATGAATTGAAACACCTCAGATCTACAGTTTTTGAGTTGATTCAGATATTAGCATGTTTGTTTGTTGCATTTGAAATCTGTTTATATTCTAGTCTCATTTTAGGGCTGTAAATGAGATCTTTTACAGATGTGAATCTCTTTAAATATTTACCGATTGGGCCTTTATACTTTCATTGACCTAGAGAACTATTGAGTTTTTTTCCCCTTCATCTTTAATTTATGAAGCGTCCACAAGCTCAGGTCTGAGAAAAAGTAGCAACTCTGTTAGTTAAGTCTTCTTGAGGTGTCTTACTTTCCCAGTCAGCATCAAACAAGAACAATCCAACAAAGAGGAGTCAAAATCTTACAGCATTCAACTTTGATGAGCTTTCAACTTTTTAGAGGTAATGCTGCTCAGAGCATGAATCTTTACAGTGAGATTTCAAACCTCTGAGATCAGAGTGCATCCTAAAAAAGACATTTTAGACAGAAAACAGTGGAAGGTACAGACGCTGCCAAAAATCTTACACAGTACGAATGAACCTACTTCGTATGCAGAGCAAACTGGCTGACGTTTTCATGCATGTTTGCATTTCATATTCTTAGCTCTGGTTTTATATTTGACTGTTCAGAGTTCATTGTGTGGTCAAAATAAGAAAGAACCCAATTCTGTTGGTTTGATACAGTATATCTCTGTTTGGATTTTTTCAGTCACATGGAGAAACTCAGGGAGCTCCATGGTTTAGAAATCCTTCACTCCTGTGTGAGATTGATCATGTGAGCCACTACCACTCATTCGGTTCCTCAATAAATGACCCCATAACTCAGGACAGACAAGCAAACACACACACACACACACACACACACACACACACACACACACACACACACACACACACACACACACACACACACACAGACAGAGAGAGAGAGAGAGAGAGAGAGATGAATGCTGTCCTTTGCTTCACAGCTTAAGATGCTCATCTTAAGTGAGGCCACAAATTACTCTCATGCCTTAAGGCCTATCTTGATTATGCAGCTGTTTCCTGTGTTCGTTTTAATTAGAGAGAATTCACATTGACGTGACTCTGTTATCTGCTGTTGTAGAGAACATGTTGCCCTAGGACGATATTAGAAACGTTTCAGTTTCCTTTCATCCCAAATGACTCGCTTGGGGAGTGTGTTGCCTTGATTACATTTTGCTCTGTTTGTAGATAAATGGATTAATATTAGTTCTCATGTGTTAAATGAAAAAGATTAATAAAACTGCATTTGAAGATAATTATGGTTAAAACCTGCTCATCTTTGCAGACTTGATAGCTTTAGAAAGCATTTGATGATGTAATAAGAAAAATAAATATTATTACAATTCATAAGGGTTTAGCAGATATGAGTCTGACAGTGTAATCCAGATTTTGGGACAGGATTTCACAAACAGACTGCAATATGGAACATCAACCCTTCAGATTTGTCCCAGAACATGTATAAAGGGATAGGATAAGTGTAATTAAATGAAAATGTCTTTGTTTACTCAACCTTATGTTGTTCCAAATCTGTATGACTTTCTTTTTTCTATGGAATAGTTAGCCACATTATTCAAAATAGCTTCTTATGTGTTTCACAGTAGAACGTAAATCATACAGGTTTGGAAAAAGTAGTTTTTGGGTGAACTACAGTATTCCTTTAATTAAACCACCCAAGTTTTGGTTGATTAGCCAACATTGACGTCCATTCAAAAGTTACTATGTTTTCTGACAAAATACTGTTTGTAAGCATATTGCTGATGTTTTATATATATATATATATATATATATATATATATATATATATATATAATATGTGTGTGTGTGTGCTTCCTTTTAATTACACATTTTAATCATCTGGGAATTGAGGATAGTGATTTTCAAAGTTTTGCTAGCAAAATTTTTTGGTACAAGACTTCAGCTGCTCAACAATCCGTTGTTGTTGTCGGATTCTCCTTTTCATGATGGGCCATACATTTTCAATAGGAGACAGATCTGCTGGCCAGTCAGTAACATCCACATGTGTGTATGAAACCACGCTGTTGTAGCACATGCAGAATGAGATCTAGCATTGCCTTGATCTAATAACCATGGATTTTCCATGAAAGATGTCATCTAATATGTCTCTGTACAATCCTAATATATGCCTCCATGTCAGTGGTACCTTTACACATAAGCAAGTCACTCATGACGTTTGCACTGATGCACCTTCAAACCATGATAGACGTTTGCTTTTGGCACCTGTTATTTATTAAAGTCTGGGTGGTCCATTTCGTCTTTGGGACTGTCTGTTTTTCCCAAAAACTAGCTGAAATGTGGACTCATCTGACCACAGCACAAATCTTTTGGACAGTCTTAGATGACCTCGGGCTCAGAGAATTTGCTGGCATCTCTGCCTAGAATTGATGGCAGATTTATCCTTGAGTACCAGACATTCAAATTGCATTTCTTGATGCAGCTGCAGACTGTTGAGTGACAACAGGTTTACATAGTACTCCCGATGTTGCTATATTTCACGCAGCAGCATGACAGTTTCTCATACAATGCCATCTGAGGGCTCAAAGGTCACACACATTCACCTGAGGTGTCCTGCCTTGGCCTACACGTACTAAGATTTCTCTGGATTCCCTGAATTAAAGTGGTGAGCCACAATCCAGGATTGCTGGCAAAGACAGGATGCTCCGTATAAACCCAATCATAATACCCTGACCTATTACCAGTTCACCTGCTTATTGTGGACTGTTTCAAATCAGTTTAACTCGGATATTCTATAACCTTTTCACTTTTATTATGCCTCTGTCCCAAATTGTGTGTTGTGTGTTGCAGCCATCAAAAATTTAAAATTGTTTATATTCACAAAATACATTTAGGTTAGTCAGTTTTGCTGTTTACAGAGCCAATAGACAGGTGTGACTTCTCAAGACACCTACTTCATGATTTCAGTGATATCTGTCATGTAGTAGCGAAAATGTAAAGAATAGCTTACAGTGCCTTTAATATCATATTTCTACATTTTACATATATTCACTTATCCAAAGCAACTTACTGAGTAAGATAACAAGATGATTCATCATAAGGAGCAATAACACGAGAGGTGCTAACAATACAAAGTTTCAAACATAGTCTAGAGTAGTACTTTCTAGAACAAGAAGGGTTTTAAGAAATAGTGAAACCATATAAGACTTTTTTTAAGAGTCAGCAGGATACGGTCAAGTGCTCACAGAAGAGATGAGTTTTTAGCCTTCTAAACTACATTCATATTCTTATATTAAAGACAGAACCAGGCCCCAGAGACATTTGTCTTTGAACTTTTCAGCAAGTGAACAGTGGTGCAGATAAATAAAATTTCTACCCAGCTGTAGTTCTTGGCACACAGATACGTTATTGACCATGAGTGGATTAGACTAAGCTTTAATCTTTCTGGTGAAGGAAATGTGTAAACTCACCTGAAGGTGAATTGACATGAAAACTACAAGTTCTCTACACTGTATTTAAGTCTTATCTGAATCTGTGTTATAATGGATGACTCGAATACTACCTTATCATAGCAGGTCACACAAGCCGAGGCGCGCATGAAAAATTATACTCAGTCAAACACGATGAGGGTGATGAGGGACGCAGAAATCCAGATTGTGATTCTACTGACGCAGAAATCCGTTTTATTTTTCTCAGCATGCTTTTGTTCACGTGTCAGTAATCTAATCTACTTTATAAATGACTAGAGAGCAAGGTAAAGCTCACAGCAGGCTCCTGCAGAGAGTGTAGTGTGAGCTCTGTTGGATAGTATCCTGTGTAGTGCATCTCAACAGAACTTCATTATGGTGTTATGTATGTGTAGCTTAAAAGAAACCAAGAGAGAAGATTAAGTATGGGGATTGGTTTCATATTTTTCATTTTTGGACTCGCAGGTATGTACAAGTTTTTCCTAAGTGACTACCGATAGCACAATTAAGTGATTTTGCAGTAGCAAATATCATAAGAAATGATTGATTAAAGTTTATAAACTATAGTTGTAATATTAATGGTTGTATGAATTTTTGTTTTAATAATAAAAAAATCAATAATTATATATAAGATTATTGTTAATTGAATATTTAATGGGTTAATATTTAATAGTGTTAATTAATTATATATGTATCACTACAAATACATATGTATATAATTACGATTAAAATGATAATATAAATAATCTAAGTGATATAAATTAGAATTTAAAATTATATAAAATCATGCAATTAATTTTTTCTATAAAATTTATATTTTATATATAATTTTTTTTGATATTTTCACATAATTAAAATGACATTTAATATATTATAATAATACATTAAATGTTATAAAAATATATTTAATTGTGATATAAGAGCAATATTGATTAAATGCAGGGTAAATATTTCAAATCAATTGCTTTTACAGTGGGCCCATCTTTATGTGTGCAATTCTGTACTGTAAACTTTCTTTTCTGTGGTAGCAACTTACTCACAGATTTCTTAATTTCCTACATTCTCTCTCAAAGAAAAAAAAAAAAAAAAAAAAAAAAAAAAAAATATATATATATATATATATATATATATATATATATATATATATACAAAAGTTGTCACTAGGATGATACACTTTTTGTTTGCTTACCCCTAAATGCATATTAGTACCTTTTGAAAGGATGCTTCCCCAGTGACAGCACTGAGACACAGTAAAAAGAGTACTGAATTATTAATTAAGGCAAAGGTTGCAACTTGCTTATCTGTATTATGTTATGGAACAATCTTTATGCATACAATAATTTTAACTGCAACCATCTATATATTGTGTATTCAGTCGTAAAATTTTAATGGCTCTCGAACTGTTTATACTATAGGTATTTATGTGTATTTTATGAGCCATCTCACAAGCAAAATTGCAACTCTGCTTTTTTCAGTTAGCGCTAAGGAGGAGGACCTGCAAGGCTTTCAGTCCCTACAAACCGAGAGCGCAAACTTCATAACAACTATGTCATCAGATGAGCAAAACAGCTCCAGTGACAATGGTGGAAAAGTTTCCACTGAAAGCCCTGCTCGCTTGACTATGGTTGTTATCGGTTCTCCAGGGACAGATTTGTTCCATACGCCACATGAGAAGCAGCACTCAAGTACAGTAAATGCAACCACAACCACTGATAAAGATGCAATTACCTTAAATGGGCTGAGCTTTGTCTTAGCTTATGGTACAGGTTCACGTTCCACGGATGAGGACAGCACAGCAGCGAGGCCGTTACAGTCTGATGGAGACCTCTCATTGATCTCCAATGATGAGGAGAGGCTACATCCCTCAGCTGAGGCTGAATTTAAGTCAATGATGAATGACACTATGGCGCCTGCTGCTCATCTGTCCAGAGGCAGGGGAAAGATGTCTGCTTTTTTTCACGCTTCGCTGGAAAGCGAGAATCAAAGAGTCTTGGAGTCTATTACTCCTTCGCCTGCAAATGGCATTCACATGGTATCGGCCACTGATCCAGCAGTAATTGATAACCTTGGGGAGTCAAACAAGAGCGTGGAAAGATGGGGCGAAAACAAGACTGAAAATTGGACTCTGGAGTCTTTTAAAACTGATGATCCTCTGAATCCTACTGAAGAGGTTTCTTTGAATAAGAACCATTCAACCATTATGCATTTTACAGTTTTGCAGGGTTCAGGGCTTTTAACCACTGAGCTTGGTCAAAATCCAAGAAATGGATCTGAGCATGAGCCAAAAGAACAGAGGAATCTGCTTTCACCAAGTTCACTCATCCTTGATACTCCATTACAAGTGAAATCAGCCAGCCAAGTAATAGTTAATAAAATGGCAGAAAGCAACAAAAATCCCAGCACCAATGGACCCAAACCCTTCAGGGTGTCACTAAAGCAACCAGACTCAATGTTTCTATTCTCCGCTTCAAAGCTGACCCCTGCAAAGAATCCAGACACAACCACGCTGAATTCTTTTTCAAACATGGTAACAGCTGCTGGCAAAATGCACGTGACAAAACAATTTGGGGCCTCACAGTTGATATCTGATTCCATGCATAGAATTGTCTCAGCGAGGGACGGACTAGAAAGCAAATCAGTTTTTCACACCAAATCAAGTAAAGAGCGTCAAATTAAACCAACGTTCCAAACTTTACCAACAAGTTTCCTTCATCGTCTGAATAAAAGTGACCTTTCTTTGGCCGCTCAAAACTTTTCATCTTTACTCAAAATGTCACATCTTTGTACCAAAGGAGCCAGAACATCTAATATCTCTGTGATGGAGAAACGTAACAGAATGGATGATTTTCCAGTTTGGCTGAGTGAATTGATGGCCTTTAGTACTGCCTCATTAACCAACGCTGAGGAAGCAACTACTGCGAGTGATAAGCGAATGTTCATGAAACAGACTCAAAGTTCACTTGCTGCTCCTGGAACCCTTTCAATTCAAGAAGATGCTTCAAAACAGCTCGATCAGTTTGATGAATTATCTACAGAGGCGCCTCTTCCACCTCTGACAAAGCTTAAGAATGTGTTTCATATATTCAAAGTGAGCAATCATCAGCCTCGACATTCTCTAAATGATTTTCCCTCAGAGAGATTAAAGCCTTTTGTATCGCTTCAAACTCAACCGATTCCACCTTTGTTTACATATGCAACTGTGAGGAGATTCACAAATATGGAAGACTTTACCAAACTTGACTCTGTGAACCAAAACCAAAAAGCCCCATCTGACATATCGGAGAGGCCAAACATGATCTCAAACATATTAACAAGACACGAAATAATAAACACAACCACAATCAACAAAAACATATCACATTTTAGCATTCCCCCAACACATCAGACTCCTAACAACTACATATCCACAACAAAGTCCTTTATTACAACAACTATGTTTTTAAAACCCCGGGAGTCTTTTGCCAAAATCTCTCATGCAGTCCCACAAAAGAAGTCCTTTCTGCTAACAACAACCTTCAGTAAATCACAAAATACAGTGACAACAGTTTTATCCATCTCTAAGAAACGATATAGTGAGTATGACTTTATAAATCACTCGATGACAACTGGAAACATTGGATTGCCATTAGATGACAAACAACATAAAAACCCAAGAGGGACTGTGACGCTTTCTTTGGGCAGCTACACAGTTAGCAGTATCCCATCAGTCCAGCAGCTCATTGAAGCTCACCCTGGAGAGAAATTCCTCACAGAAACACCGCAATCACAATCTGGACTTCAGATTGAGTCAAACTTAAAGAAGAGAGATGACACAGTTAAACCAACAACTCTGAAACACCATGATCAGAGCAGTCATTCCGTTGCTGGCATGAATCAACCCTTGTTCACGTCAATTTCGTACAGGATTGTTTCAAATCCAATTCACACTACTGTTTCCCCTGTTGCTCTGTCAAATACAGAGTTTAAACAACATTTGACCTTCTCTGCTCTTCCGTCAGTATCTATTGAGCAGACAGTGGCGCAGATAAATGGACTTGACAATAACAAAGATTCGCTTCATATGTTTGTCAATTTATCAGAAGTTAAAGAGCATCCTAAGAACATGACAACCAGCCCAATTTCTGCCATCAGTAGGCACACAATAGAAGGGGCCTTGAACACGTCACCCCTTGAATCATTCACTGGAACAACTTCACCAACTTTCCCTTTGGATCTTATACATATGCAGAATGTGTTGCATAAAGAGCATGTGACTTTAGCTGAAAACCAGACTGAATTTTTCTCAACAGTGAATGAGCATTCACAAACGACGCAATCAAACTTTCCTTCTGATGAAATGTCCAGTTCAGACGCAACAGAAGATGTACAAAAACACCTTGGGCGGGCTTCGCTGTCTGCTGTTACTGGGGAAAAGTTCTCTCCTATTGTCCACACGGATTTGAGTTTCTCAAGTACAGAGACACAATCACTCCCCAAAGGTTCATTACAGTCCAGGGAAGGGAGTGAAGATATTTCACATGGCACTGGTCCATTTGCTGGAAGTGACTCAGGGGTATCTGCTAAGTTCATGTCAGAACTGCCAGTGATAAACAGGAAGAGGAGGATTATATCACCCGATTCTCTCAGTGGGTAATGACAGACAACTATTAAATCACTCTTCAGGTGGAAAACAAACAGTTTTATTAGCATTTGTGTAGTGCTAGATCAATCAGCAGCATAAGATAGATAGATAGATAGATAGATAGATAGATAGATAGATAGATAGATAGATAGATAGATAGATAGATAGATAGATAGATAGAGCAGATTTATTTGTGGTGTTTATTTTAAAATTTTTATCTCCTTGTCTAATATGCTGTATTATTTTTGTTCCATACTGTAAATTTATTTTAGTAAAAGTGCTTTATGAATAAATTTGATTAGCTTTGAATAAATTCAAAATTTAAACTAAAACTGTAATTTAAAACAAAAACAAAACTAACAAAAATCTGAAACTGTTTGTAATTGAAAAACAAAACATTTACATGTTTGTTTAGAAAACTGCACTCATTTTATTTCAGTTTACTGATATCAGTGAAAAGAAGTATGTGTGTTATTGTTGTGGATGGATTGTTAGTTTACTGAATAAACTTTAGCTCCACGAGTACAGATGCAATCTATAGAGGTGCCACCATGGTGATAAACTGCAGTCAAGATGATTAATTTTCACCGCACTCAATTGGATTTTGACCGTCTGATTGTCTTCTTCCAGTCTGGCGCAAATCTCAGATGATATCTGCGGCACTGGCAACTACACAGCAGAGATGAGTCTGAACTTGGAGAGAGATATCATGCCCGGAGATCTCATCCCTGCCCTCGGAAACCTACGCGTCGTCATCAGCCTCAAAACAAATAACAGCCAGGTGAACCTAGAGATAAAATCCTGCTGCCTCTCGCCCACCGTCAGACTTGATGAATTTAACACCACCTGCTGCATTTTTTCCAGGTAATGTGTACCTCTCAGGTTATTTAAGATTAACTGAAATCACATGGTGCCCATGAACCAGGCCACATTTCACATTATGGTACCAAATCAGCTTCATGGTCAGAGCATGGCAGGATTATACGGATCCCGTCTTCCATATTTTTATGTGGAAGTTTAATACATCAGCATTAGTTCCTGTTTATATGACTCAGCTACGTTTTAACTGGTCACCTTATCACAGGGGAACAGCATTATAATGATTGGCTAAGAAACATTCCCTCAAACTTGAGAAAGCTATAAATATCGCGGGCAAAGCATGTCCCTATATCGAGCTGTTAGAGCAGTACAGTAAACTGCTGATGTCTGTGTCCCTGCTGGTGTGTGAAGTATTCACTTTCTGTGAGTCTCTCGGCTATGTTGCCAATAGCACATTGCCAAAATATCCAGAGACAGCACTATGTGTACTTTCAGCAAATTTATGTACAAAACCTTTTATCAAAATAAAACATCTGTGAGGTAAATTCTTTTAAAATTCAGTATTTTGGAAGTACAGTAATGTACTCGTTTAACAACATTGGTTTTCAATTAGAGGAGACATGGGAGATCTTGTTTCATCAAATAAAATCAATAAGGAAGTAATTTTTTCAAATTACACTGGAAAACAGCAGATGAAAGTTCAGAGGGAGCAGTCAGTGCTTCCCATTTTGCGTACTTTTACACTATTTTATGCCATTTATTGCATAAAAAGTACAAGTAGTATCTAAGAATTTTAGATTAGATACTTTTTTTTTAATTTAATCCTAGTATTCTTTATTTTTGGATTCTTTAACATCATACAGGTGAAAAGTCACATCGTTATGATTGGCTGATAGACAGATGGTCTGCAGAGCCACATAAATGGGTCAGACCAATGTACAGACAATTACACAAAGTACTTAACTTAGTTAAAAAAATAAACTTAAAAAAAAAACAACACTAAATGTGTTCTTTATTATATTATGGTAGTTAGTTTTTTTGAATGTGTTTTAAATTTTTATTTTTATTTTAGTGGAGTAATGATTGGAGAAGCCCAAATTTTTTTTTTTATAAAACACTTTCATGGCTGAATTGTTCACAACAACATCAGTAAAATAAATGTAGAAAATAGAGTTATGCGCACATTGATAAATGGTACATTTATTTAAATGTACAAAAATATACTATTTGCACTATGCCAATGAAAGAATAAGATAAATTATGTTAAAATAAGCCTTTTTTATGTGAAATAATGTTCAAATAACCCAGAAACTGTATCCGTCTTACATTGGATTAAAAAGTAAACCACTGCTCTTGTTGTTATTATAATTAAAAACCATCAGATATTTGCATATAGCACTCCATCCACAGGATTTAATTTTCATGCTTTTCAGCACCAGACGTTTCACCTCTGTTTGCATCACCCGGGAAAGTTCATTATTTTAGATTTGTTCGCACTATCAGAGCTAATGCGACTCTTTGATGTGAACTCCCTCAGGCTGCCTATAGACCCTCATGGCATTAGACTGCTTCCTAGCGTCCTGTCAAAGAGCGCCAGCTTCACCATCAGTCTCTTCCAGATGATCAATTACTCCACCGCTTACCTGCACTGTGACCTGAGCGTGTGTTTGAGGAACCGTTCTGAGTGCGAGAAGGTGAGTCTGAACCCAGCCTCACAGATGAAAACTTGGGGATCATTTATCACTGTTGAAGAGGTCTCAATATTTCTACTTTTCATTACTCTCCCTCGTTTGATGACAGCGTCTGCAGTTTCTAAATAAATGATCTTCCCTGGCTTGTTACTCTGTCACTGCAAGACAGAAAGTGAAGTGGTCGTAAGCTAACAGAATAACTCGTCGAGCTTGTAAACAAGTTGAAAGTATGCAGAAGTTCAGGGGATTTATTTCTGCCCTGTATAATGGCTTGAATTCAGGATGATGACATTATTGGTTATCCATTTCTCATCTCAGCAGTGCGTTCAGAGTCGAAATGCGCATCTCAGAGAGGAAGCAGGGGCCATCTTCAGCAGCACGGGAAACCGCATTTCTTTCGGCCCTGTTTTGAAAGAAGCAGACAATTCATCATTCTCTGAAACAGCAGGTAACTTATTACCAACTTTATTACCTTATTACAATATTTCAGCCGAACTGTCGGTCTGATTTGGTTTGTTAATGCTGTACAGATGACACTGAAGCCCTGGTGGTGATTATCAGCTCAGTGGCCAGCTGTTTGCTGGCATGTTTGGCTCTCTTTCTTGTCTGGATGGCAAACAGACGTTGTCTGCAAAGGTCTGCCCACTGCTGGTCCAGGGCCCTTTGTGAATGCTAACAGAACAGCGCTCACTGCAAACCAGCCAACTGGACTGAAATCTGCATTGAGCATTGAATCATTATCTGACAGTTTTTGAATTGCTCATCATTATGTTTAGTTAGGTGCAGTCAGATTTACCTTGGTTCCGCAAATTTTCACCAAAAAAAAAAGAAAATCAATAATTTTTGTGAATTCCATGTGAGGGCATATGTTTTCGCAGTGGGTTCAAGTTGATCACACAGACTGCCTAAAAGTAAGCTTGGTTTGAAAGTGACTTCTGTGTGAGTTGTACTGTATACATTCCCACACTATTGATGATGTACTGTGACTGTAGACACTAGAGGCAAAAACACTCATGTCGTGCATGTCAATTTTGAGATTTTGGTATTTTTCTAAATATCTTAAAAGTATATATGTTTTATATATATATATATATATATATATATATATATATATATATATATATATATATATATATATATATATATATATATATATATATATATATATATATATATATATATATATCAGACTAGTAGAAATAAAACATCCAAAATACACTTTAAGTTTTTTTATTAGTGCATATTTAATTAGATAACACCTCATTTGCATATTTAAACATACCATTTCAGAAAACCTAATACAAAAAATGTTTGTAATTTCTAATGTAATCAATCAACTGGGTAAGTATGGTAATATCTGTTAGTTATTTGCTTTTACCCTATTCACTCGGGGTGAAAATAAAATACATTTTGAAGAATAATTGTGAAAGTCCAAAACAAGATTAATTGTATGGATAGAAATGAACACTAAGACATTTTTCAAAATATCCTCTTTGGTGTTCCACAGAAGAACAAAAGTAATTCAGGTTTGGAGCAACATGAGGGTTATTAAACTATGACAGAATTTTTATTCTTAGGTTTTGGGTTGCTCATCCTAACATTCCCTAGTTTCTTTGCTGCTTGGAGATTTACCATTCTTTAATGTAGGACGAGCTGATGTCAAAGATATACATGAATGCTAAGATATACATGAATGCTTCTCTTTATGCATCACTACCCCAGTGCTCTCAAAGATTAGACATGTTGTACAGTTACTTATTAAGTTTCACATTATGTGTTTCCCTTTCAAATAATCGCCGTTGGAGGAAAAATAGAAGCAATTAAGTAGTAACAAGCACACTGCCTTTGAGATGCATCTCTTTGTAAATCTCACCACCAGGCTGGGACAACCTAGGGGCGCAGCAGATTTACTGGCTTGAAGATCACTTAATAAAAAACATAATTGTTTCTTGTAAGTGAAAGTACAATCAAAATGGGCCCTACGGGAAACGAAGCGAATATGTCACAGAACTGAAAAGAAGCAAACTTTGATATTAATTCTTTGAAAGTAGAGAAATAGACTATTAGAAGCACTTGTGGTTGATAGTGTTGCGTAATTACTCCTTCAGTAATTAAGGTAATTAGCTTATTGATTCTGTTATCTTATGTTGTAAAAAGTTTCAATTGCTTTGCGCACTACACACTGAAAATTACTGCCACCTTCACTGCATCATTACAAAGCAGAACATTATGACAGTTTTGACTTTGAATCTAGTTCTTGCATCAATATATACCCAAGCAGAAAATCAACAGAGCCCGTATTCGTGTTGAAATGCAGTGGCTGGCTCTTTGTGCACTTCTTAAAGGATGAAGTGTCTCTTTGGGGTGGCCGACAAAGACTGAATAGCAGCAGCTGAATGCCAAGTCTCTCCTTCAAAGCGTTACAAGAGCGCTGAAGAGGCAAGGCATCATCACCTAAAAGTGCTGCTCACTGCTTGATTGTAAATTACTGTTATTAGTATCATTACTTTATTCTTTGAAAGCCTGTCATTCAAGGTTACAGTAATTTGCATCACAGTTTGGCTTAGAATAACATTCGCGCCACAGGTTTTTGCTAATGTGCCAAGAAATTCAAGACATTGCGCTTGAGTGATTAATGAACAATGAGAAAACTTCCAGAGAACTACAGTAATTATAATGAAACTGTGACATGCACTTTATGTATCTGTTGAACTGTAAGACAATTAAACTTCAATTAAGTATTTAGCATCAAACATCTTTGGACATTCTGCTGAAATATATTAAATAAAATGAAACAGCTTCTCTAACAACAAACTGCAAACATGAACACATGCCTTATAAGGCCATTACTACTGTTATGTAAAAACATGAAGCTGGTATATCCGGTTATCAGGTGCCCTGCACAAATCTCTCAGCCTCACCTGTGTACCTCATTCAAAACTGGCTTTGTTACATATCTATTCTAATAATCAGGGCTCTGACTCCTCCCACCAAAACCAGCAGAGCTTTTTCTTTAATATGTGTTTCCTTGACCTGGTTTCTGTGTGCTAAGAAGAAATGTCGAAGGGCAGCGTCTTCATTTCCTGAGATTGGAAAACAAAATGACAGCCGCTAATTCCAGCGTACAGGATTCTTTCAGAGATGGCAGCCTGGAGAGATTTACTCATTTTAAAAAAGATGAGTTTGAAAGTGACTGGGAGAAACTGGCTGAGCGCAAGTTTGGTCGTGTCTATAAGGTGAAGGTTAAAGTCTGGCGGGAAACATGTGCACTGAAGACAACGACCAATGATTACAGGTACAAGTATGCAAGAAAGTAGAAGATTAAAACTAGATTACTGTTAAAGCTATGAGATTGGAAGTGGTTGGTAGTTGTTAATATGTATTATATCTGACTTATTGAAAGTTAACTAAAATGAATATGAAAAATACTGTGTATTATGTTTGTATTTTTTTATTTTGTATTTTGTATTTTGTATTTTGTATTGTGTGTGTGTGTGTGTGTGTGTGTGTGTGTGTGTGTGTGTGTGTGTGTGTGTGTGTGTGTGTGTGTGATTTTATATATCCTATGATTTTATATTTTGTGGCTCAGGAACATGACACAGATGTCCAAAATCGGAAGACTGAAGTTCAACTATTTAATCTCCATTTATGGAATAAGCAAAGATCCACCTGGTTTAGTGATGGAATATATGAGAAAGGGATCGTTGGACAACCTCCTCAGCAGTCATTTCTTAATGTGGCCTAAGAAGTTCCAAATGATCCACGAGATAACGATGGGCATGAATTTTCTGCACAGCATGAAACCACCCATTCTTCATTTGAACCTGAAACCAGCCAACATTCTTCTTGATGACCATCTGCACGTGAAGGTGAGTCAGATACTACTGAAAATTTTTCCAAATTTATTTCTGGTAAAAATAACCCCAAAAAGACTTTATAAGAAAGAAAACTAGTGATTTTGGAAACCCTTATAATACAGTTGTATAGGTTGCACTTTTATCAGTCTTTAATGTACTTTCTACATATATGCCTTGTTTAGTTGAAATATACAACCTCACAGTATTGTCGCAGTTTCAGACTTATTTTATATATAAAGATTTCAGATTTTGGCCTCATTAAATGGGAGGAGTTTTCTGGTAAGACAGAGTTTACTGAACACCTGACAGCTCGAGGGAACATAAACTATGTGCCTCCAGAGACCTTTACCCAGAATCCTGAACCACCTGGAACAAAGTATGATGTTTACAGGTGAGAGAATTTAAAGAACTTTATAGTATGTACATAAATTGACATTTTGACAGTGAGTTATGATATGCCATGAAGTAAACATCTAAACATTCTCACTTTGCAGCATTTCTATTATTATGTGGGAAATTCTAACTCAGCAGCGTGCATATCAAGGTATGTATTGTTCCTAATTTTGGCACTTTCCACAGATTTTTACACAAATTGTAGTTTTGCATTAATTAGATTATTATTAATTTATTTATTTTTTGTTGTTGTAGGTTAAATGTGCAAAACATTTAAAATCTATTTAATTTAGATTTTTTTTATAGTTAAAAAAACAAACTTTTAAACTATATTTAAACATCCTTCATTTTGGTAATGTTGACTGCAAAAAAATAAAAAATAAAATAAAACATAAGTATACATAAAACAAACATATAAAAGAATACAGAACAAAACAGCTTATAATAATTCCTTTTTAACCACCTAAAAGTTGCCAGTCAACATTTCCGAAACATCATCCACTCACTGTTTATTGAAGAAAATGAGTTCCTAGCGAGTTCATTTTCCTCTTTGTTTGTTTTGAGAGTCCTAGAAGCACAAGTGTTTGTTTACACGTGCAATATCTGGAGTTTGTATAGTACAAAAATAACACTCCAAACAATTTGTTCTATTCTCCGTGTCACAGGTCTGAATATGACAGAAATATTAATCAGAGTGTCATCTGGCAAAAGGCCTGGTGTAGAGAAGATCCCTGAAGACAAGCCCCTTGAGTGCGAGGAGATGATTGGTGTCATGCAGCAATGTTGGCACCAAGACTGCAGCCAGAGACCGGCTTTCTCTGGTAACAATCCTCATTTTTGTTCGTGTTTCTGTTTAATGAAGACTACAATAGTGCTTGATTATATACAGACAAAATGCATTCGAAAAGTCCCAGCAGACGTTTACTCTTCTGAAATAACAATGAGCAAAGAACCAACACTGTTGCATCTTTTATCAGCCTCCCAGTTCCTCGGTGACTGTTTCTTCCTCAGGTCACCTTCAGTAAAAGTTCTAATTAAATTATTTGATTTAGTGACTGCGATAATGAATTTTAATATTCACTGTTTGTGTTCAAGCATTAAAGTAGTTTAATAAGCTTCTGTTAATTCTATTGCAGTGTCGTATTGTATAATGAGTCGAATACAATTAATCTTGTACATCAGATTATTAAAAATGCAGTGTGATTAGCACAGCTATATCCCCTGCGCTATGATTTTATCTCATACACTGCCCAATTAAGTTGCTCCTCTGTTAAAGCGGCTAAAAGGCTGTCAATCATTAGCTGGCCGTTTGCACATTTTTATCCAAATGATCACTCTTGTTTAAGAAGGCCTGAAAAAGAGCTAGAGCAAAACTACTCCCCAAAGTGACATTCAGCTGTATCATCTCCATTTCTCTGCAGAAACTGTTCGATTGACTGAAGTTCTTAGTGAAATCCTTAAAATCCCAGACACGAATGCAAGGGGTGAGATAAGAAAGCGTCTACCTGAACAGGTATGGAATGTAAGTGACTCTTCCAGTGCATGTTTAGACCACAGTACACTGTCAGCACAGAAGTGTCCACTATTTTCTCCTCTAACTTTGGAAGGGAAACCTGTAGAATGTTAAGGTATGATTTGAACATGGTAAAATACTCAATACCCAAAACAATTTACACCAAACTGTTTTTTCTAGATTAAAGAGTAATTCATCTTTTTTAAATTTCCTAAACACTTGAAATTGTACCACCTTGTTGAAAAAAACAAACAGCATATGCTGGTTAGGTATGTTTTGAAGCATGACTGCTAGTTTGAGCTGGTTTAAGATGGTCCTAAGCAAATAGCTCTTGCTCAGGACCAGCTTAGGACCAGCACATTACCAGCTTAAACCAGCTCAAACTAGCAGTCATGCTTCAACCTAACCAGCATATGCCGTTTTTTCACCAGGGCAGCCCGGTTCAGATTAATAGAGCAAGAAAAATAGATTGTGGCTTAGCTTGGTCCAGTATTTATACTGTACATGTTAGTCAGACTAAAACTGGCGGCAATGTTGAACACTTGCTTGATGATGCACAACATTTTTTTTAAACATGAAGATTAGCTTGACTAGCAAGACTGCAGCTGGAGATCTGCTTTCTATGGTAACAAAACTCGTTTTTGTTTATGTTTCTGTTTAATGAAGACTACAATAGGGCTCAATTATAAGCACTTTAGTCTGACTGAAGTTGTGATGCAATTGACCATTCACAAAGAGCTTGATTGACAGGTGATCTGACCAATCGTAACGCTGAATCCGCCATCTTGCCCAACAAACCAATCATACAGGAGAACAGATTAACTTCTGTGGACTTAAACTTCCGCAGTTCAAATAAAACACGTTCTGATGTTCATTCACGTTTATTTTGTGCTTTAAGTAAATATGAAAAGACGATGGGTTGAACTGAGGCAATACAGTGATCTGTCACGACACATTAAAGAGCCGCAAAACGGTATTTATTGATTGAATTTCTTTAAAAAAAAAAAAAGATGAAATTTGAAAGCTGAGACCTTGTTTCATACCAGAAGTAACTAGCTCTATTTTATCTGTCGTTGTGTTGTCAGTTTCCTCTTTGTACCACAGTGTGTTTTTACTGTGTGAGAACATGGTGTCGGATATAGCAACAGTAATTAAGGAGGGTGGGTTTTTGCGAAAGGTCAGTTGCAACTGAACTTTTCAGATGGCTTCGGGGGCATTTACACATCACTGTTTTCAACTAAAAACGGATAACTTTTTATGTGTTTTGCTTTCATTTACACAACAAAAGTATTTTTTTGGTGCCTGAAAATGCAAACTTTTGAAAACAGGGTTCGAAGTGCAAGTTTTTGAAAACAATGTTCTTATCATCTCTGTGTAAACGAGGAAAATGCACGTTTTTGAAAACAATGCTCTTATCATCTCTGTGTAAACGAGGAAAATGCACGTTTTTGAAAACAATGCTCTTATCATCTCTGTGTAAACGAGGAAAATGCAAGTTTGTGAAAACAATGACAGTGAACAATGCACACAAACTTTTTAAAATCCATGACAGTAACCTTCATATTTTTACCACTTTCTAATGTCACCAAATTGTGTTATTAGTCACAAAATAGAAATAACATTCAATTTTGGTTTCTCTCCATTAGCCAAAGAAAACAGCTGACTCAGGCAAGTATTTTGTCCAAGTCCTCACATTCAACCTCTTTATTTTTTTTGTCTGTACAAATTCTATATAAAACTGTCCTCCGTCCAATTTGTTTCCCTACAGATGATTCTAGCATTCACTCTCTCCTTATAAAGAAAGATTTTGAGAGCTTTAAGAAAGTTCTGCAAAAAGAGCATGTGTCTATGGTCTTCCGAGACAACAACTCTCTCCTTCATCATGCCGTGGCCAGCGGGGACACAGAAAGCGTGCAGATGGTCCTGAAACTGGGAGCCTCTGTGAATTGCCAGAGTGCAAAAGGCTACACCCCGCTCATCGTCGCAGTTCTGCACAAGTTTTACGAGGTTTGCAGCTTGCTGACAGACGGTGGGGCTGACGTCAACCTCAGTGATGGCGACCAGTGGACCGCATTGCATTTTGCCGTACAGGCTGGCGACGACAGAGCCGTTCGCCTTTTGTTAGACAATAAGGCGAGAGCCGATGCCAAGGAGAAGGATGGGTGGACGCCTTTGCATCTCGCTGCTCAGAATGGCCACGAGCACATTGTGAGAATCCTGCTCCGGCGTATGGATGGCGTGGATGAGCAGGAGTCCCAGTCTGGCCGTACGCCGCTTCACGTGGCTTCCATTTACGGTCACGTGAACATCGTCAACCTCTTGCTCAAAAACGGAGCTGACGTTAACAAACCAGATAACCTTCGATCCACTTCCCTACACTTGGCGGCAGATGAGGGGCACTTCAGGGTGGTCCGTTTGCTGGTTAATAATGGGGCTGATGTGAAAACAGTCGATGAGCAAAGCTACAGTCCCCTACATTTTGCCGCTCTAAAGGGTTACACAGGTATCTGCAGACTCCTGTTGAGTAAAGGAGTCGACCCCGATATCAAAACCTATCAGAATTGGACAGCCATGCACCTTGCAGCCCTAAAAGGCCATCCAGAGACTGTCCTCATGTTGGAGGAGCACCATGGCTCAGTCAACATCCAAGGGAAAGACGGCTGGACTCCTCTGCACCTTGCTTGCCATCATGGGCAGGAGGAGGTGGTGACGGTGCTGCTAACAGCAGGTGCCGACCCAAACCTGGCCGAGGATAATGGCTGGACACCCCTTCACTTAGCCTGTAACAGTAGCTGCTTCCCTAGCGTTCTGCAGCTGATATCTCACCAAGCCAATGTGAACGCCCAGAATAACAGCCAGTCGACGCCATTGCATTTAGCCGTCCAGCTCAGCAACATCCCAATCATCAAAGCCCTGCTGATGAATAATGCACGGCGGGATATGCAGGACTTGAAAGGATACACCACCTTAACCTTGGCTCAACGGTGCAACAATACAGAAGCCGTAGAGCTACTGAACAGCTAGACAGCGGTGGAGATCCTGGCGGAGAGCGAGCCATGTTTGGTGAGGGAGTGCAGCATTGATTTCTCCTATCGATTTCCTTCCTCCTGCAAAGCCTGCTCTTATAAACAGTCTTGCTGTTGTTTGTGGTTTAGATTCCTAGAATTTAACACCTTTGTTTGGGTTAGGTTAAGAGCTCAGGTGTGTTCTCAGAATGGAAGTGTTATGAATGAAGGATTTTATGACTAGCAGTATGTAATGGAAGTCAGCATACAGTCGAAATTGAGTTCGTTTATTTAGCTTGAATAATTCAGAGCATGTAATTCCTAAGAAGACAACTGTTTGTTTTTGTAATATTTAATCAAAAAATAATAACTTGCTCCATCACTGAAATTACTTTCTATATCTGTTTAATCATTTAGGTCGCACAGGCTATTAAGTAATGTTAAAGGGATAATCTACCCATAAATTAAAATTCTGTCTTGATTTATTCATCCTCATGTTGTTTCAAAAATTGTATGACTTTATTTTTATGTGTGGAACATTTAAGATGATATTATGAAGAATGCTGGTAACCAAAATGTTATCTATCCACACATTTTTTTTCTTGCTGAATGTCCAATTTAATTTAAAAACACATCATATTAGACAAGTAAAATAACTTATTAATGGTAATTCATGTTGAAAAAAAATGCCTACCACAAAGTGTGGTATTTTGATACCTAAACATGATTCAATACATTCATACTTGGATGAATTCCACTACTGTCAGACATGCACATATCGTGGTAAAAAAATCATAATCATTCATGGCATTCAAATGGAATGTTACTTTCACAAACAAAAGCCAAAAAACCTGTTTGACAACAAGCTTATCGCTTCCCAGCAGGCTTCCGCTCACGTTCCACAGCTTTGTCCTAAACATAAAGGGCAAATATATATATATATTTGCCCTTTGTGTTTAGGACATATATAAAAAATGAATGCAACAACCTCCATTCTATGTCATTATACAGTTGTGTGTTTGTGTGTGTGTGTGTGTACGTGTATATATATATATATATATATATATATATATATATAGTATAATTTAACTGGTAGTATGGTAGACGTGATTACAAAATTCATATTTAACAGGTGTAAACTTGTGACTGAAATGCACCAGTTTTGTATCATACAAGGTACATTAAACATGATATCATAAGATATAGCTTGAATTACAATGTTCATTTCAGTAATTTCACATACTCTTGTGTCACAGAGAAAGTTGTAATGAGGATTCAGAGCTTTGGTAACAAACACCAGAATATCAATCACTTTTTAGCAAAGGTTCTGGCTTGCGTTTTTTTTCCTCAAGTGAATATGTTAATAAAACATCAATGCCTCGGAATCCGAACAACACATTATCACAGAATGTGGTTTGCCCTGCAGCCTCTCCACTGTATGTACATGAAACTTTAAATGTCTCATTAAAGTCTGCATGATAACAAAAGTGTCTACAACACAAATTGATATGCAGTAATATGAAATTAAACAATCTTTTATGTAATAGCATGTTTCTCGGGTGTTTTTCTCATGCAGAGGAGCTGAGATTAGAAAGTTCTGCTCAGTGTGTGCTTGTGTGTTCATGCTTACACAAAAAAATCCTCAATTAAATGTAATTAAATAGTGGATTCTGCTTGAAATTTATGAGGGAACATTTTTCTTTAAAGCTTCAAAACATTCATAATACCAAAGCTGAAAATATTCCCTGTGGACTATTGTTAATGCCCCTTGCCCCAAAAAGCATCATACATGTGGATTAGGTTTAAATCTCCACAGCAAATTTGATAAAAATGAATTTATACACAAGACTGCACATCCAAAGAAATGTGCTGAAAATACAGTACCATCTGAGAAAAGAGACTGCTAGTGAAGTATGACCAATTATTGCTCCATCAGACTTTCATTTCATTATTTTTGGGTCCTTTAGGCAAGCACATAGATAGCTCTACTAATGAGTGCTTGATTAAGTTTTACCCAGCATGCACTGAACCCTCTTCCAGAGAATGACACCATGATTTCGCTGTCAACACATTAGCTGTTGCTATAATAGACCATTAAAATGATTTTGTTTACATAATTGCTATAATAAGAGGCCACCACTGTTGTCACAAAGAATGCCATTTTCCATCCCATGAATTATGTTAGCTTTGAGGTCATCTACTGCTAAAAGTTGACAAACTAGCATTTAGATATTATATTTCAAATACACAAGGTGCATCCCAAATCGTGTACTTGTGCACTATAATTTTTTTTAGTATAAATAGTGTGAGTAGTGCATTCACACTGAAAATTCCAAAATGAAAAAGTGCACTTTAAACACTCGGATGATGCACTTAAATAACCCTAAAACAAAGTGTGGAATGTTGGGCACTTCATGCACTCAACTGTCGCAGCTTTAATTACGTAACGAAGGGTGAGGGGCTATCAGACTCTGATTATGAATGACAAAATAACCTTATATAATTCATACACTACATGGTTGAGTACATAATGCATAAGTACAAAGTGTATGAGTGCATAGTGTATACTGCGTCATTTGGAAAACAGCTACAGTCTTTCTCTTCCTGGCAAACTGACCAAAAATACTGACAACTCACCCTGCACTGCACAGATTTTTGTCCAATCAAATGCTTTCTAGAATTTTGAAAATGCCTATGGAAAAAGAATACAAATTATATTTAAAATGTACCACTTTCGATAGCAGAATAACAGGAATTTTAAAAAAAAAGCTATTAGAAAAGAAAGAAAAAGTCTACAGGAAAAGTAACTGTTTATATTTTTATTTTTTTTATTATATATATATATATATATATATATATTATTCATTTAATAGGCATGAATTAAATATGTCAAACTCATATACACTAGTTAAAAATTATAAGCTTATGGCTTGTTGAAAGGAATTATCTGACAGGGTAATATAGGCATGAAATTAGTACTGTATTTATTATTTTATGAACACATCATTAAATTCAGTGCCAAAGGAAAATATATCTACTTGTTTCATATTTTATTAAAGAACCTTTTTGTTGCCAAGAATCTTTAGATGCTGCTCAGAACATTTTTATAGAACCTAAGAGTCCCAAAAGTAGTATAATGCTTTTGGCCAACTCTCATCCAAAAAACATCTGAATCACCTTTTTAGGAGCAAATTGGCAACCAAAGGTGCTGCAGGTTTCAGTCCCAAATGTTGTGGTAATTTGAAATAATGGTTTATAGATTATTTGTCACATTGTCTGAAACTGCAAGATTGATGCAAGAATTGCTGGATATGATTCAATATTCCTTAGAGATGTGCAAATAGTCTAATTTTATGCCACTGTTGTTAATGTAACATTGAAATATGACAGAATGAGGTTAACGTGATTTTTTTTTTTTGGGGACAAAACCATAACATGGGATTTTCGCAGGCTACTGTATTCTGGCCAGTGATATTAATCTTTATCAGGCTCCTTGATAACTTTGTTCCTCATCTAGGACACGACGGCATGCTCTTGATCTATATTCACCTGAATTTAGGAAATTCTCAGTGTGTTATTGTGACATGATGCCTCATCAAATTAAACCTTGACAGGACTCCAGTAGATCTTCATCGCTTTTCATCTTGGTTGAAGGTCACATAATTGTCACTTCCTGATGAATAAAACACCAAGGAGTTTCTCGACTGGGCTTCACTATGAGTCAAATGTTGCACAAAATGGAAATTAGATGTAAAAAAATTTCTGTTTTTTTTTTTTTTTTTGAGTTGTTTCTCCAGAACTGGTGGACATATATTTTATCTACTCAAAACTTTATTTATTTTTTTTGTCAGAGGAGATTTGATCCAACATACTTAATGTAAATGTTTTTATAATGTAAGGCATTTAATGATATAGTTTTAATTTTAGTGATATGCTCTAATGCTCTAGTTCTTTTTTTCTAGAGAACCAGCAAGCGGATATTGAATGGCTTTCCTGAGGTAAACTAACATCATGTGATTATTTGCTGTCTGTTATATGGATGTCTTTTCATAGTCAACTGGATGATTATGAAACAATACACATCTATAAGTTGTACTGTTTCTTTCAGTATACCCTCAAATGTTTATTCATGTTTGTTTCATGCTGTAAGTTAACTAGTATTGAGACCTGAGATGGCTACAGCGATCTGTCATAGCTACCACATTAAAGAGCATCTAAACCAAAATTTGTTGTTCATTTATTGTTTGAATTTGATTATGAAATTAATGACATTTAAAATCTCAAACTTAAATGTTTTTTTTTTTTTTTTTTTTTTTTTTTTTATAATAAAATAGTATTTATTTTGGTTGGTTTGTATTTGATTTTGTTTATGCATCCTTGCGACATAAGACCCAAAAATCATCACATTTCTGTGTGTGTCATGTGTTGTGCATTAATACATAATTTTTATCTAGCAGGTTAAAATTGTGTTAGATGACACGGCCTTATTGCTCTTGAGCATTGATGAAAAAAAATCATTAATCTCAACACATTTAACGAATGGCTACGCTCTTAATTCTGTCATTTTATCTGAATATTAACATATGTGAGATTCAGTGTGTTTGGAAAACAGTGACCGTGACACTGTATTATGGTGAATATCAAAGGAAATATTCAAAGGCGTAGGCCTATGTACAAGAAATTTCATTAAATTACTTTTCAGATGAATTGCCTTTACAAGGATTCTCCTTTGTTATTGATTATTCAATTTTCAAAATAATTGTGAAAACACAATTTTAAATACTTGCTTTAGTATTTTACATTAATGAAGCAAAACAAGGCTATATAACATGATAAGAATGATATCCATTCTGCAAAAGTTTAACAGGGAGGCCAGTATTGGGATAAGGTTTCTTTGAATAATTTTGTTCTATGACAACTAATTGAGCAAATGTTTCTATTTATTTCCCTTAATAACTTATTGGCTGATTGTAGCCTAGTTTCCTGTAAACTGTTTTAGTGGAAGTGTCTGCTTAGAAAATTTACTTATATGGCAAATCTAGTCGATCAAAATTCCCTTCAAATCAAAACACAGCTTTATTTTGATTCGAACGGGATGGGAGAGCCACAGTTCAATGCCATTTCCTCAAATAATTACATAATTGTGTGGACAAATGACTTCTGTTTGCAATTCCTGACAGCATTGCCCTGTTAAATGAATCAGCGCTGTGTGGTTTGACTGGGTGGGGTGTGTGGAGGACGGTCCAGTGGGCAGCAGGAGCACTCTTATTAACACATCAGAAAAACAAACACAGCACCTGCCTGTGGCTCAGCTGGCCCAGATTAATTCTCTTTAGTTGGGCTCATAGGAGGAAGGGGGTAAACGTGCCAAGCAAGTGATTATAGCTTCAGCTCTGTGGGAGCCCTCACACCCTCCCTTCCTTTCTCTCTCTCACTCTCTCTTTCTATCTACTTGCATGCACAACTCATTCTCAGCCCAACATTTCCAGCCCAGAGATTTAAGTCCCAAAGTCTTTTAAGAAGACCAGACAAGAACATGCTTTGCATGCTTGAATAAGTAAAGTGAACATTTGAAATTTTCATCTGTTTCAAACTCAATTAGCATCAAATGATTCCTAAATGATACCCTTCCTCTCTTGTTACCTTCTGTCACCTGTCACATCTCCAAAATGACTTAATATCCCACCCACGTGACTCCTTTCAGGTTCTGTTAAGTGCCGACAGCAATCAAGGGCTGTTGAACGCTCCCATGGCATTAGATCCTTCTGTTGACTCGCAAGAAAAATAACCTTGATTGCTGGAGCAATTTAGTTAATTAGAAACTGTCCAAGATCATGACGTTTCTTACACGCAATGTCATACTTTGCATTCAGGAATTTTTAGTGCAAATTACCAGGCTGCTCTATGTTGTTAGTGGCCGTGCTAACAAGTTATTTTTAACAGGTAATTTAGTCGGCTAATGAAGCTTGAAGAATTTTAGGTTCTTAATCTGTTTCTGTTGAAAAGCCAAGTGTGAAGTTTACTTTGCTCAAGTGTCTCTCATTTTTCAGAGCAAAATCATTATTCACATGCAGCACTTTCACATCCACCCGCATTAGTGATTGCAATGCAGACAAGAGGTGAAAAATGTTCTTGACAGATTTTATTTGCAAATGTGAAATAAATTGACTAGTGCCCTACACATCCCTGGTGTTGAGGGTCGAACACCACAGGTTTAATTTCATCTTAAGGCCGTCACTGCCTGGCCCTGAGAGTTTTGACAGTGATCTGTGCTTCACGATCAACACAGCTGATGATTTATAATGTGTCACTTTACCTTACATACTATAATTTCATTTGTGATGCATTTGTGATATATATATTCCACCAATACCAAAGTATTATGTAGTATTGGTAAGTATTTGCATTTTACCAAGTATGTAACTAAAATAATATTCAAGACTTAATGTTGGAAAATGTAAAAAATGGAGAATCAGCAGTTCACCCCTGCTGGCAGATACTGTAACTGCACCATAATATTTCTCTATTAACAGCCATTCAAGAGCTGGGTATTCTGATGAAAAACATTTTGCAGAGTTTTCTCTTTCTGCTGCCTTTTTATGTCACGGCTCAGGATGGTTGTAAGCCAGTTAAATGCTTGGGACCTTAATAGGATACTCCATCCAAAAATGAAAACGTTCTCATTATTTATGCCATACCATATGTACAGCATATGACTTTCTTATTACAGATGAACATGAACTTATTACAGAAGTCCATATAACCCAATTGTACGGGACACTTGAACTTGGTAATGCATAATGGTAATGCATATGACCCCAGCTGATGAATCTATAAAAGAAAATTTGTATTTTACTTTTTTTTTTTTTAACTATAAACTGCTTACCCAACGGTCAAACAAATACACACATATAGCAGTTGGCCTATCATTTAGCTTCAGAAGACATTAATTCATTCTTATTTTCACTTTGTGTGGTTTTTGAACCTCAGCTTTGGACTAAGAGATGGATTATTTTTCTAAAAATCCCTGTGTTCATCTGAAGAAACAGTCATATTGATCTATGACTCTATGAGGATTTTTTTTTAGGTGAACTATCCCTTAAATATGTCTTTTCCAGGGATTTTGAATTCTTATATGGATTCTGACAACAAAAACTACATCTAAACCACACAACCTTTGTTTAGCCAAGAGTTTAGCAGTAGCCTAAATGCGTAGCAAGCAAAAAGCAGCGTGTTGATCATCAGCTGTGTCCACAGATGGTTGCCATGGGGCTAATGTCATTGTGTTGTCCACAGAACTTGCATTCAAAACAAACGCTCTGTGCCACATCAGTTGAGTCAGCCCTCAGGCCAGGGACTGAAAACTTTGTTTTATGGCTCCAGTGTTCTTTTGCTCCATGAAGTTTGCAGGAAAGTCTGTTCCTATAATTCTTCCAGGGTTTACAGTGATAAACCAAGAGATTGAGTTCAGATAGCAGATTTTGTTGGGTTGTATCACTAAAAACAGCTGTCATGATACGTCAAACAGTCAGTGCACAATAACTTTATTCATAAGCTTATATCATTGTGCAACATACATCTTATGAGAACATGCATTACAATGCAACGGCAGGCCCATCACATTCAAAGTGTGTCATATAAAGCATGAAAAGCTACGTATATAAAACATAATAAATAGTAAAAAATCAAAATGTAAATGTACACTCATTACCTCAGGGACTGCATGCAGTTCGTCCTTATCCTCCCTTTTCACTCCATCAGTATTATCTTTACCTCCTCAAGGCCAAAACAAAGAGCTGCAATGGTTAATGCTTCCACCAGGAAGGCTGACGAATGACGTTCAAGGTTTTTTTTTTTTTGAAAATCACAGCATTTTAGTAAAACTGTATTTGTTTTCTCTGCTTTTTTATGTTAAATCCACTTTGCTGTAGACATGGCACAAATGCTTTGATATTGGTACAAAAAATTTGTTGATTACAGACTTGCTGAATGTATTATTTAAGGTTTCTGCCTGCTGTTAGTTTTCTGAGAGAACATCTAACAAACATTATAAACGTGGGACATAACATTGCAGACATGACTGGCATAAATAGGCTTTTCATCAAATAAATTACAACCTCCATGCAATGCATGGCCTATTGGTTACTACAAAGCATCTTTTTGTATCACAGTATGTACTATGATTTAAAACGCTGTTTCCACCTAGTTACATTTAGGTTTTGAGCAAATAGTCAAAATAATAATAATACTGACAAACAGATAAGCAAAGTCATTGCTTGAAGCAATTCCAAACAAGCGTTTTTGTCTGTGCTGAAAATACTGCTTTAAGCCCCATCTCCCCCAGGGATTTTATATGTGTTTTTCTTTTCTTTTCTGAGCGATATGATCTTGGAACAAAATAATTTTTATAATACATACAATTTATATACATTCCTTTAGTTTTAATCTCTATGAAATGCAAGAGATGTAGCCCCCAGGCCATAGTCCACATGGGATCCAATTTAAAATCTTCATTTGAAGTTTTACAGTGTGTCCACTGCAGATGAGGTACAGTATCATTTCTATCCCTTCTGCTCCGGGGAAGTGGGCTCTCTTTCAACAGTGTAAAATCTTAATGAAAGCTTTGCGAAACTCAATGTTGAAAGTAGTGTATATGATGGGATTTACGGCACTGTTCACATAGCCCAGCCACGTAAAGGCAGTGTAGAGTTCAGGAGGGACTTGGCAGTAGGTGTTCACAATGTGCGTGATGAAGAACGGCAGCCAGCAGATGATAAATACACCTGAAAATAAAGCACACAGAGGTAATAATTCAGTTTGGGTGGGAAATGTTAAGAAACTGAGTTGAGAACCTATATAAAATATTTCATTCAGGGGTGCATATGTACAATATTCAGTTAAATGAAATCAAACAGTATAGCTAAATCTGAAGTGGGTAATTTGCTTAGTCTAGAGTCTTCCCTCAAAATTTGGCTACTTTTCAAATGTTGCTGTGGGATACTGTTTTTTCTCTGTCGGTTAAAGATTTGACCGATTATTTAACTGTGCTAGATCTTAACAGTTTACAGGGAGGGACAATGGTAGTCCTTTACAAAGACTAACTGTGTTTATGATTGCTACTATATAGTGATCTACAAATGCATAACAGTGATTGTAAAATATACATTTTAGGTATGGGAGTAGCATATATGATATTTGGGCTAGGGTCATTGACCTAGTTTTGATTGGCCATTGGACTAGTTTTTGTTACACAGATCTGGCAACCCTGCTGGTTGTTATGACGAAATACAAAGCAATGTTTTGAAAGTGCCACAGTGTTTACACTTATGAGCAAATCAACCAAAAATGTTTACCTTCAAGCATTTTAACGTCAAAAAAAAAAAAACATACACTTCACCATTAAAGTACTTTAAAGCAACACTTACCAAGGACAATAGCTAACATTTGAGTAGCCTTCTTCTCCTTCTGCTGGGAGATTTTGCGTTTGTTAAGTGTCTTGACCGATGTCTGTGTTTTGCCGGTGGGGGAGACCTGGATCTCAAATGCTTTGGCCCCTTTTGTGATATTGCTGGTGTTGCCATTTCTTTCAGGTTTGACACCGGCTTCAGGCGATGGGGGTGATATGTCAGTCTCTCTTAGATTAGAGTTAACCAGCCTGCTGTGTTGTTGACTTGTACCAGACTGATCCTGCTTCCTCTGTCTCGGAGGGTTTAAGTTTGTCATTTCATCCATCTGGATGTCATCGCCATTGTTTACCACCTCCTTTATGAAGATCTAACAAAAAAGATGAAAAAGAAGTAATTTTGGTTCAAATTAGTGCTGAAGTGCTCAGGCTTTGATAATGAAATGAATTGGTTCACTTTATCAAACAGCTCATTTAATAACAGAACAGTGTATTGTTTCCGTCAACATAACTTTATATGAAGTCTACACTGGATGCAGAGATTAACATTTAATATTTGCTGCCACACTGTCATTTCTCAAATGTCATCTGTCGTTATTACTTCTGGTACAAGCTCAAGAATCCTGTCAAGAGCGATATTTGGAAAGAAAAAATGAAACTGGCTGTACCACGTTTTTGTTGTTCACAGGAAAATTCCCACTGGACTTGACGATCACAGTGCAGAGTTTCACATCATCAGGGTGGGTGCATTTCTGAAACACATGGGAGAGACACCAGACTGTTTTGACAGATTTAGACCAGAAAGGAATTAGTTGTCCTGCCCTAGGTTCGGTTTAAATTTATTTGCAATTATAGAAACATGCAACTGGAAGGTTGGTAATTCCATTCAGTCACAGTGATATTTTATGCAAATTTCAGCTTATAGATCATGTTTATAGGTAATGCGCTAGGAAAAGTTTCCAAATCCTTTAACATTTTAAATTAGCTGAGGATTGCCAAAGCTTTGCATTCTCAATCTCCAAAGCATACGTTTTGAATGCACAAGTGGCCAATCTAAAGATCATTTCAGATCTAAATCCAAAACTTCAGCATTTTGAAAACAAGACACTTGCTGTATAGAAGGAAAAGGACGAGTTTTGCAATTCAAAATGAAAGCTCTCCTGAAATAAACATGATGTTGATCCGAGCCTGTTTTCACATCAGAATTCTTTGGAGGAGACACAGCAGTGACAGAAACCACTGATAGGAGATGCTATGTTTACTTATGCCGTCAGGACACAGTATGAGAACTCCCTAACCACAAATGGCTCTCAATAATGCACTGATGCCCTTGCAGAAGCTTAAGACTGGGTAGATAAGCTATCAGTTTCTTTAAATAATGCTATATTGAATTTATTCTGCTGCGGCATGGGCTCCATGGAAAAGCCTGGATGTCGTTGCTCCGTGTAAAACAATGCAAAGACTAGCCATGTATTATAATAACAGCCAAATGAAGCAGCGGCCATTTCCTGCATGGCACACATTAATTTGCTGTATGTCGGCAAAATCAATACAAGCAAAAAAAGAGGAAAAGGTCATTCTAGACACGCTATGATCACAGATCTAAAAAAATATGTGCTATTATTTACTACTATCCAACTGTTCATTAGAGATATACTGCTACTGCTATATTACTGATATACAGCTAATGGGAATTGCAGTGCTGATGAATTACTTTGAAATTCATTGACACTGCAGTTTTTAACAATCCCAATTCACTAAACTCTACTAGAGTGCCAAGTAAGTAGAAACTTTCATCATCCTGCAGCTTTTCTCACCTTTAAAGTCGAGCTCATATCCATGTCCGTAACTGGGCATGTGTGTTTGGTGTTGACACGTTTCCGCCTCTTTCGCAGTACCACGTAGATCTGCACGTATACTAGCAGTGTTATGATGAAGGGAACGTAGAATGATACAATAGAGGAGTACACTACAAAGGCAGGGTTTGCGATCACACACAAAGCATCGTCATGAGTGACTGCAATGAAAAAATAGAGTGGAAATTAGTGACATTGTCTTATGTATTATGTATTATATAAACAAAATGGAGTTTACTGACTAGACCGGTAAAACAGATGTCTGGGTAAGTAATATATGACTGTACATGTTACAGAAAGTGACAAACTTAACACTTATTAAATTTTAATAATGAAAAAGTTAGTGGAAAAAAATTCTCAAAATTCTTTCCTAAATACATACTTATATACTAAAAAATTAAGAGGCACAGAGAGAAAGCATAAAGGTATCAATGCAGCAGCTGACATAATACTTGTATTAAATACTGCGGAATATAACACTCAACTTCCCAGTCTCTTACATTATAATTTGTTTTGTTCATGCCTACAAATCCCTGACCTCATCCTCCCAGCACAAGCATTCAAGCAGAAGAATGCTGATTAAATGACTTCCTCAAAAATAACTTTTAAATGAAGTGACGACCTAACTTAATTTTAGCTGCCCCTAACACCAGTGTGCATGCAAGTTAATGACACTAATACTCTGTAAATTCAGCTCTTAAAGTGCAAGCTGTTGTGCCATAATAATATGAATAAGCAGAAGCCATTTGTTCAAGTTTAAGATAAGAGGATCCACTTACACAGAGTTTAGCTATCATATTCCTTATGGTTATTAATTCGCATTCAGAATGCATATAAGGTGAGACAAAGTGCACAGTAGTGGACAGTAGGTCAGAGATAAGCTTACAGATTTAAAACAGTATATTGGCTTTTCTATCTTTCATAATGTCTGCCAAAATAATTTATTGTTTCTATTTTAATTCAAGGGCATTTCTCCACAAATACATGCAGTGAATAGCCTTTAATTTGATTAATTAATCAGAATATCATTGGATTACAAAGTTTAATTGATTGACAGCTCTACTAAAAACATGTAATATATATTACTGTTCAAATGTTTGGGGTCAGCAAGATTTTTATGTAATTTAATCACTTGATAGCAAAGCTGAGTTTTCAGCAGCAATTACTCCAGTCTTCAGTGTCAAATTATCCGCAGAAATCATAGTAATATGCTGATTTGATGCTCAAGACTTATTTTCAGTGTTGAAAACAGTTGTGCTTTTGTAAAAAAAAAAAAAAAAACATTATATATTCAGGATTCTTTGATTAATACAAAGTTCCAAAGAACAGCATTTATTTGACATAGAAATCTTTGGTACCATTACACTGTAAATGTCTTTACTGTCACTTTTGATCAACTCAATGCATCCTTGCTGAAAATTCGTACTGACCCTGAACTAGCAAATAGTGTTGGCCTGCCATCTAGTTAGTGAATATTTTTTCACCCATATTTACCAGTATTATTGAGTCCAAACAGCAGTGGACATGATATCGCAAAAGACAGAATCCAGACAACAGAAATCATGACTGTGACCCTCCTCTTGGAGCTGTAGCGTGTGTTGTACAACATAGGCATGGCTACAGCTGTGTACCTGTGGGAGATACAAGACAAAAATGGATTTGTTGTTATCTTACAGGCATTATATGATCTGTATCCTATTCCTACATGCCTCTGCACACAATTTTCCAAATATACCTGCAATCATGTGACCTATGATGAACAGTATAGAACCACATATCAGTGCTTCCCAATCCCATGACCTCTGTAATCCTTTTAAGACTTTCATTTTAGTATCTGATTACTTACTATATAAATAGAGAGACATTTAGTATGATCCGCTATTGATCTCACAAGTATTTCTTACTATTCTGAGCTCATGTGACATTGTAAGTGACAATGTACAATGAAGTTGTTGTCGTCTACATACAACAACAACCTCAGCATCAAATCTGGTTTATTTTCAGGTGTGCGAAAGCTGAGTTGGTCCCTCTTTTGAGCTAAGCCACAAAATTATGTCTCCGTCAGCATTAGACCACTCTTATAATGGCAGTGTAGAAACACCTACCTGTCGATACTGATGGCACATAGATTGAGTATGCTCGCTGTACACATCATCACGTCCAGGGTGACAAAGATGTCACAATGGATTGTGCTGAACCGCCACTCTCCCACCACCTGGGAGGACAGAAATGGACAACTAAATGCTCTGCTAATTGTAGAATGCGTCTTGAATGCAAACCTACAATGTTTGCTTGCAAATGGGCAATAGTTAGTTACTTGCCAGAAACACTCTGGCAAGCATTGCATATTACTAATATTGTTGGATTCTAAATATCCATAGTAACACCACAACCACCTGTCTTTCTCGTCTGCAAGTCTGTGGGAGTCAATTTGCAACAGCTTTAGCCACTATAATAATGTTTAAACCAATAAAATATTGGCATTTTCTCTGGTTTATGCGATAAAACTGGTCTGAAAGAAGCAATATAGCACAGGTCAGCCTCATCCACAGTTCGCATCTCCTGAGTTGGCTGGCAGAGCTTTCTGAGCTGCCTCTGATTAATGTGTGTCCTCAGGCAAGCCGAGGGACTCAGAAACCTCTTGATGGTCTTAGGTCCCTGCCTAGAGTTTGCATCGCTGTCATTGATTAAAGAGTTATTTGACACCTCTAATGAAAGCGGCTGTGAGTTGTCTGAATCAGTTCATCACCATATCTCTAAACTTAGATGAAATGAGCCTCACCGCTATCATTCTCAGACATCGCTAGTGATCAAAACATGTCCTTGAACTAACAGATGGAGAGGGAGGTCTGTAGAACAAGCATGTACTGTGTAGAGAAACAGAAACTTTATAAAATTGCTGTGCACAGAAAGAGCTAATTAGGATGGAAGCTTCTTTCCACCACAGATTAAAAATTACAACTTTTTACCTCATAATTCTGACTTTTTACTCGCAATTCTGAGTATATCTCACAATTTGGACTCTGCTTTTCACAATTCAAATAAGAAAATTCAGAATTGTGAGACATTAACTTACTATTTTATTTTTTTAAAAGCTGTTTTTTATTTCGTAATGGAAACGTGCTACCATAAACCAGAGCTGTGCGGCATCCAGAACTGACCTGAGAATGCATTTAAATTTCTATTTGACTCCTGAATAAAGGAATAAAGATTTAAATAGAAAGAAATGTATCCAGAGGACAAATGTTGTGAAGAGTGGATGGATGGAAATGTATTCCACTTTTAAAAGAATGAACTATATTAGAATGCAATTTCATTCTAGTTGAACAGTAATCTGTGTATGTGACAAATACGTTTTGAATTGAATTTGAATAATTTTTGAAATCTTGAATTTTGTTAGTGGCAGTGACTCTTTTTACCAGTTACATTGTTATGTCAGTAGTTGGTGATGAAGGACTAAGTGAGGCGTTGAATCAATTCTAATTCAACACACTGTGAGGTGGGGCAATTCAATTCAAATTCATATTAATGAACTGAAAGGAGAACATTTCTTAAATTGTCAGTTCGGCCCAACCCTGCAGCTAAGTTAAAGCACTTGATTTTATTGGTCATTTCTTGCTAGTATAATTAGGTTATATTCATGACTCATTTTCATTCACGTTCTGAAGATATTCTAAAGTTGTTTATGGAAATTTGGAATGATGATCTCATCGGCCCTAATAATAATGTTGAGGACTTTCAGCTATTTTTATTTAGCCAATAAACATTTCAACCATCTCACAATAGCGCTCCTTAATGTTCTGTTCATGCGTATAAATGATTCAAACTAAATAAATGATGACCTGAGCTAACACAGTTACTGCCCTTTAGGAGAAAAACAACACATCACAAGATATCAAAAAGGCTAATTTAATACTGCGATTTATAATAATGCTGTAAATTTGATGTGTTACATCTGAAGTGTCCCATGGTTCAGAGCTCAGTTTGAAAACACAATCAAACTGCTTGCATTATTCTCTGAAGAACATTTATTTTCTGCAAGTACATTACAAACCTATGGATTTTGCTTGATATTTGATAGCTTTGCTAATATGTATGGCTAAATGACATACACCAGGGAGGCTTCTCTTGGTTGAACCCGTGGCTAGGATCAGATTTTCTAGAATTAGACATTTGCTGGTGGCTACTGCAAATTGATTGGCTAGAATTAGGTTTAAGACAGTGCCTGCAGCTTTTCTTAGTTCATTCATGCCCAGCTGGGGAAGTTGTGGCACCGAGCAAGGCACCGAACCCCCAACTGCTCCCCGGGCGCCGCAGCAAAAATGGCTGCCCAATGCTCCGGGTGTGTGTTCACGGTGTGTGTGTGTTCACTGCTGTGTGTGTGCACTTTGGATGGGTTAAATGCAGAGCACGAATTCTGAGTATGGGTCACCATACTTGGCTGTGTGTCACTTCACTTTCACTTTTTCAGATTGACTCTAATGAGTTATGAAGAAGATGGCGAAATAAATTACAGTGTTATCATGTGAGAATAATTAAATAACCTGTCCTTGCATCAGTGTAAACCACAGATGGTTGGTTGTTAAACCATTTTAGCATCCAATCACGCTGATACCTACTTCTAGGTAAACCACCCATGGCATTACGAGTGTGGCAACTAGCAGATCAGCCACAGCCAGGCTGACTATCAGGTAGTTGGTAGTGGTCTGCAGGGCTTTCTCCCTTGAAACGGCCATACACACAAGCACGTTCCCAAAGACAATGACGAAAATGAGCAGTGTGAGAAGCATGGCATAATAATTGTACTGGTGCCGCCTCCCTTGTTCCGTGCCATTGAAGCCCCGGGATCCATTTTCAAAGAAGCTTTCATTATAGGCATATTCCGTGAAGACTTCCATCAGATGGTTAAAGCCAAGCTGAGATCCTACAACAAAAAACAAAAAAAAATGTTAATAAATGTTTTTAAGTCATGTGTTTTGTATCCTAGTGTGTGTCTTATCATATCAACCAGATTGCACAGCATGTGCCACTAAGTTTTGGCATGAAAAATCTATTTCTTATTGGAACACCTGAGCAGAAGCTTTCACTAGAAAGCACAGGGCCCTGGCCTTGCGCCGCATGGTACAATGTGTAAAGTCTATCCTTTATTTATGGGTGATCGTTCACACAGCTGTCCTGAAAAGCCTGTGTTTGAACTCTGGATGTGACTTGACTAACTAGGACAGAAGTCTCCTCCCTCTCTACTGTTTCACTTGTACGATGTCCAAGAAAACAGACAGAAACATAAGCAGTATCAGCTAAATAATAAGTGGACGCGGGGAGGTGAGAGTGTTACACAAAATATCACAACAAACTGGCTTGTAGTATATACTGTCTCTGCAAATTGAGAAAAAAGGAAACTGCACAGTGAGCAGTTGCTTTTCGTTATATATTTTGCAGATTTTGCTAAATTTGTGTGAGCTCAGCACCAAATTTACTATAGCCCTAATGTGGAAATGGATTCAATTAATTTGCATTTCATGACAAATTAACCCATTCTGGCCATATAAATGATATCAAACTCAGAACAGAGGTCTACTTGTCTTCTCAAATGATTTTGTATGTCATGAACAGATCATTTCTTATGGCTTTGAGAAAGAAGGGACAAGGTAATTCTTAAAGAGATTCAAAGGATTTCTACCCCCCCCCCCCATGCAGCATACAATAAATGTAAATCTTATTTTGTGCTCCTCTGAAGAAAGAAAGTCACACAGGTTTGGAACGACATCCTAGAGATTACAATTTTTCATTTTTGGCTGAACTGTATTTACCATAAAAGATTTATAAATGCCTGGCTTTATATCAAATTGTTGCATGTTGCAAATTCTATTTGAACACATCACATTGGACATTTTACACTGCTTTAACACGTTATGTAAATAAGAAAGATACATAAGGGAAAAAGACAGAGGCAAGAACGCTTGAACCTTGATGCACCTCGAATGTAACATCACTCAGGGTCTGACCAGCATCTTGTCGGCAGATGTGCATAAATGAACAAATGTGCAACAGCAATTTGTCATTACTTAAAGCGTTCAATATGATAGTAAAATGCATTCTGATGGGGGAAAAAAACCCATACAAAACACCATCATCACAGATACAACCCACTCTTGTGTAAAGGGACCACCACTTATTGGTTTTTCCACATAATTGCCTCTTTAGCCTTCTCAGTGTCAGTTTTGATCATGAAAGCTGTCTCAGAGTTGACACTCCCTGCAGAGGAAGAAATAGACATCACAGCTCAACTGAATGATGCTTTTTCATTTTTTGTGATTGTGTTTGTTTGTTGGGTTTGTAATGAGATTTTCAATAAGAACAATTCAGAATGTGAATGCATCTTTAGATTAGTTTGTTTTTGTTCATTAGAAGAAAAAAAAATGTCTAAAGGAACAAACTTCAAGTCACAACTTATATTATGCTGGGTGTCCTTTTTAGATTAAAATGTAAAGCATTTGATACAGTGTAATTATTGTGTACATACTGTACATGCTATTATGTGAAAGTTGAGAACGGGGGCGTCGTGCACTCATTATTTTTGAGGGGGCACGAGTTGGGGAGTGGGGGGTCATCATGTGACACACAGCAGACACAACAGAACTTATGTTTTATTTATTTTTTCCTTTTTATTCGAAACATTCCCAAACGCATTAACTAGGCTTTAGCATGAAATATCTTGATTCTCATCTTTATAGATTATGTTGATCTATAGTGGGCGATGGTCAAAGTAACCTAATAATATAATCTATTAACCATGTATATACTGTATTTAATGTGAATTTAACATTGCAGGTTAATGTGAATAAAAACATTGCAAGTTTGGCTAGTAATCATAACACTTTCATTGTACAGAAAGAGAGAAAAGAGCATTTATATTATCAGAGAACATTTTCACTGACAGACTAGAGTTCAAGCACTCTTAAAAACTCCCATTAAAAGCACTGAAGCTGTTTACACTGAAATTAATATCTTACAGATTCGTACACACATTTGCACTTTGTTGTTTCTGACTGAAAGAGGTAACGTTAGGCCTATTCAGTCAGCGAGTGAGTAAAGAAAACACCGGCATTTTAGCGATGACTCATCTGAACACCTCTGATTGGTCATTGCATTCATAAGCTCAACAGCATCGTGTGTGATTTGTTATAATGCGCAGTGCTGTAAAAACGCTCTGTCTCTAGCTCAGCGCCAGCCAGCGAACGCAGATCTGAATTTAGCAGCTGATGATATGACGCACTGAACAATCTAATCACGCGGGTGTGAATGTATTAAATATAGAAAATATTAATCAGCTGTTTTTTTTGTCTTTTGGAAGCAGCATTCAAAATCCAATTGGCTCAAAAATCTGAGGGGACATGACTCCTCTGCTTGAGATTTGCATCTGCTGCAAAGGTTAGGGTTAACATTATGGTTATGGTTATGGTTATGGTTACTGCGGGACTCCAAATAAACAGTGTACTGTTTGAACATCAGCCACCCACTGTCCCACTCTTCTCCCAATTGTTTCCTGTCTTTACTGTCTCCAATCAATACAGAAGAAATCTATCTATCTATCTATCTATCTATCTATCTATCTATCTATCTATCTATCTATCTATCTATCTATCTATCTTTTATAATTACAGATTTGTGAGCCAAGTGGATTTTGAATGCTACATATACAATTACACTGTATATGTAGGCCTATATTAAATACTGCATACTATTTATATTGTGACAGATTTTAGCGCATGTATGTATAATTAGACATTTTATTAACATAATTGCATGTGCAGTTTGACCTATATAACAGATGCAATTACAAATGTATACAGAGATTTTTTTCCTTCATATGTAAATTGATTATATGTCTGTTGTTGTTGTTTTTTCGTTCTATTCTGAATGGATGTTATGATGTTATTTGTTATATGTAAAATACTAAAAAAGTTGATCACAAAAAAAAAAAAAAATGTGTTCAGAGTAGCAATATAATGCGAGACCCTAAACACCAAGACTAAAACTCTAAAATTAAACTATACTAAGTTCAGATTTATTGAAAACTACAGTGACAATGTCTATAAAAGACATGGGTTGCAACCCTATTTCCTCTCTCTCGTTCTCTCTGTCAAACGCACGCTCACACATAATCGTACTCACAGAGAAATTACAACAGATTTGTCACTTTGAAAGGAGGTTATATTAATTGATTACAACCAGCAGTTCACACTTACTCGTCTAAAACAAATGCTTGTTTTTCCCCACGCAGTGGAATAAACTTTCTCTGAAAGTGTCAGCATCAGTGAATATCTGATAATTAGCAGCTCTACTACGCTTTCTAATTATTCACGAGCAGAAAAAAACTAGTTCACAAACGAGAGAAAATGCCTTGCTGTACCTTCAAAACCGCAACTTTCATCCAAAGAGCGGAAGTATCCCGTTTCTTAGATTTTAAATCCACTTTTCTCCATCGGATACACTTGTCCACCCGAGCGACTGTAACTGTATTCCTCTTCTGTCTCAATTACAGCTCCACGGGTGAATACAACCGCTGTAAACCGGCAAACACGACTACTTCCACGAGCAAATTTCATTTTGGCGATTAGAAGAACCTGAACTTGTATGTAAATATGCTTTTCTTGGTTTTGTGGAGGTGTTAAACTGCACTTAGCAGGAGCAACCCATATCCGATTGAGTCCAAGCGGAGTGTGAGCACCGCGCAGCATCTGAGCGCGCGCTTTACGCACGCGGTAACCTTCAGCATCCACTGAGGGACAATCTCAGTCCCTCCAACAGAGACCGAGAAGGCTGGAAACGAGGCGTGACTGCTACATAAACAGAAGTAAGAATAAAATACAAGTGCTGCATTCTTTAATCACAACCCCCCTTTTTTTTCAAAACCCTGTAACTGATATGAGTGATAGATAGTATTTAAATGTTTGTAATGAATTGAGGTTGGCGATGAGGGATGGCATTTGGATCTATCTTTTTGTTTCATCTCCAGTGGACTTCCAGATGAACCCCCTTAGCTGTTATAAATTCACTGTAAACCACGGCTTCACTGGATTTATTGCTTTTATAAAACGGTTATTCCATATGTGTTAAGTTTTCACAGAATAAAACAAATAAATTGTTATGATATAAATAAAAACAGTATTCTTCCACCAAACAATGTAGTTCCTCAGAAACAGTTGTGGTTCCAACAAAAGTGGTTGCCGAACAACACACAGAAGTAAACAAAGGTGTATGTTTGTAGTGTAATTTACAACAGCTTCAAACGCGACTCAACCAATCAGAATCAAGGACCGGAAATATCCGTTTCATAATATGAATTATATCAATTTTTTTTTTTGACCATTATCAAAATTGTCAGTTCTTAATTCATATGCCCCCATAAAAAAATAAATAAAATAAAATAAAAAAAAATACCTTGCAGCATCAATTATTTTGCCCACTGACATAAGGTCTAGGCAAACCTTTGCTCCAGCATCATGTCACTCATAAAATTACAGCATTTAGCAAGCAACAACTATTCAATCAATTCCCAAAGGACGAATTCAAGTCCCGCCCTCATTCTTTTCCCATTTTAGAAGCCATTACGCAGGAATATACTTCACAACAGGGAAGAAAAGATGATCTCAGTTTCCATTTCATGTGACTTTAAATGGCCTTTATCTTTCATAGCTCAATCTCCTGATTCTTACTAACAGCTGTTAGGTGACAAATTTTCTAAAACTAGATTACATGACACATTACAACCAGATATGAGCAAACATCAGTGGTACCCACAGAAGATTAGTTGTGCGTCTTGTCTTGGGGGCAAGGATTGAATTAGATGCCTTCAAATGGTCTTTAAGACTTTGGACACAAAAAAAAACAAGCCCCCACTTCCCCTACAGCAACAGAAAGCGGATTTGAGGACTGGATCTGAGTGCATGGACTTTAGACATGGTAGACAGAAAAATGGATTTGGTGCCAATGTGTGTCTCAACCATGTGTGCTAGGGCTAAGAGACTATAAGGCCAATGCAATTAAACCATGGCAAGGTTATAAGTGCAAATACTGTGTGCATCACTGATATGGCTTTAACAACGTAGGAAACTTCAAATATATACATGCATGAATGAAGATATTTGATGGATTTTTAATCATGTTTCAGATTTGTAGTAGGTCATATACTGTATGTGCACTACATTGCCAGTGCCTCACTTAAAGTCAGCCAGTGGATAAGCTATTACTCTCCTTAGAGAATGATGATAAGATGTGGGAAAATCAAACAACGTTGTTGCCTTAGAAACTGCCAACAACAAATGCCCTTTGGTTTTTTGATATTTCTCAGAAATCAGATTGATTCACACACTCACACTCACAAAAAAATCTGTTATCATGTCGTTCCAACCCTTTCTTTCCTTCCTCTGTGGACTCCTCTGACTTTCATTATATGGACAAAAATATTCATTCTCAAAAAATATCTCCTTTTGGGTTCTGCAGAAGAAATAAGCTCATACAGGTTTGGAATCACATGAAGGTTTGCAAATTAATGACAGAATGGAAAGAACCTTTAAGTACAGTTAAATAAAATAAAACTACACATGGTTGAACACAATTCAACTAGCACTGTGGTTACAGTTTGTTTATACCAAAGCTCTGTATCGTAAACTATTCAGAAAGTGGCTTACAGCTTTAAAGTTGAAAAGTTCAGCACTCAGATAGCCTGGTAGAAAATGTAGGAGTCAGCACTCATTTGGCTCTGAAAGTCAAATGTGGAAGCGACTTCTGGTCTCTGCCGACGGCGCGCTCTTTCCTTCCAACAAGATGATTCAGACCAAAAATCTGTCAGTTATTCAAGTAAATAGAGTAGGTGTGAAGGAAAAACCTTCTTTTGATTGGCTTACTTGGAACTCTATGCATAAATTCATGTTGTAAATGAAAAGAGGTTTCTTGTAAGGCCAAAATGTCACAAGTTTATGTACAAATTAAAGGAACAGTTCGCTGAAAATGAGGAGAATACTGCCAACATTTTCTCACCCTGTCAATTTAAACTTAATGTGACGAGAGGGGCGGGGAGTAAATGTTAATGCGCGACACCTGTGCCACTCATCAATCACGAGTCCCACAGAGGAGCTCCGGAAGGATAAAAGGAGTGACGACAGTGAAAGACAAGATTCTGAGGTGTTGTTTGTGCACGACAGTCATCCGCGAGGGGCTGTCGTGCTATTTTGTGTTTATTTTATTATTAAAGTTTTGTTTGAACATTCGCCGGTTCCCGCCTCCTTCTTCCCGTGATTACGAACATTTTTACACTTAAGTTATATGGATTACTTTCTTGGTACTTTTATGATACTTTTGTAAATCTTTATGATACTCTTTAAAAAAAAAAAAAAAAGCTAGACAGTGCCTCACCCCCATCTACTTTCTTTTTCAGAACAGAGCAGCTCAGACATTTTTCAAAATACCTTCTTTTCTACAAAAGAGTTTGTAACAACATGAGGGAGAATAAATGATCACAGAATAATAATAGTCATTTGGCAATACAATTTACTTGGCATGTTGGTTTAATGAAAATATTGCTTGTTTTCTTTCTTTCTTTCTTTCTCTTTTTTTTGTGGTAATTTTGATGCTGATATATGTAAGGAAATTCACCTGGATGTACAGGGGTCCATCCTGAATGTAACAGTGAATTCTTGGTTAATTTTTAAAGGTCAGCTTGTTTAAAAACTTTCCAGTGGATTGTTTTGGGGACACAAATCTGAAAATGCCATCCAACAATGATGATAAATCACCATGCACAACACAAAGCAGTAAAACTTTCAGAGACTTATGTCCTTTAAAGTGTATGAGGGACGACCTTACATTACCCAAAAGACTTGCTGCCATCCCTCAGGAGAATACAGTACAGTCTGATCAGGAACATTTCCTCCACTTTAAGGGCTGTACTATAACAATGAAACTTCTCTATTAAAATTACTGACCCTGGGTTCCGGCAAATCGTGGGAGAGAGAGAGCCACAGGGCTACCATTATAACCCAGCTCAGACTGAATGGCCTCTATTAACTCCTGCTGATGAGCAGGCTTATATAGAATGCAAAACAAATCATGCCAACTTCAATAGCAGCCACTATGAAATGTAACTTTAAACTAGCCAACTAACGGGCTTAAACTAAAGCCAGCGTGCGCTATAAAAAGAGTTCTTTAATACGCAGACCTGTGTTGATGGTGCATGTTCTCGATTGTGAAAAGCTGTGAGAAGAGAGTCTGGGTGCATAAGGCTGGAGTTCTCAGAACAGATGGTAGAAAAAATGTTCTTTTTCTGACTCAGTGGATGTGAAGACTTGACAATGGCACATGCAGAACTTGAGAGCTGTCTGTCTGGCAGGTTGATGCAATGAGCTTTTGGCCAAGACGTCTTTGGAAAAGGTGCAATGAAGCACGATTGCTTTCCCTGCCTGTCTTTGAGCAAACTCTCCATCTAGTTTATCTGTGAATGGAGCTTTGAAACACCACAATGCGGTTCACAAAAATCTGTGCCAAACAATACACCAGCAAAAGCACTTTAAATGACGCTAATTTATTACATATTCATATACAGTATTTAAAGGGTTTGTTCACCCAAAAATGAAAAATGCTGTCATTAATTACTCACCCTCATGTTGTTCCAAACCCATAAGACCTTCGTTCATCTTCTGAACACAAATTGAGATATTTTTGATGAAATCCGAGAGCTTTCTGGCCCTACATAGACAGTAATACAACTAACAATTTCAAGGCCCAGAAAGGATTAAGTATTTAAATACTTGAATAAATAAGATAATATTTAAATACACAACAATATTAATAATAATAACATTTTTGGACTTTTTTGGTCACTGTGGAGCTTGATAGCTCCAGTCCTCATTCACTTTCATACTGAAAAAAAATAATTGCCAGGATATTCTTCACATAAAATGTAGTGCCAGAACATTCATTTTTGGGCAAAATATCCCTTTAAAGCCGAAAATAGATTATATCACTTTTAGCCATCAGAAGCATTAAATATATATATGCCGACATTGCTGAACAAGCCATTTACGATTGGCATTGATTTGCACCATTTTAGTTTACTACACAGTTTTTTTTTTTAAACAAATTCCTTTAAATCTGATATGGCAATAAATCATGCTTATTTCAGCTCTATCAAACTATATGTAATAATGCACATAGAAATGAAAATACATTTAGCCTGTTTTACTGGAATAATTGACCCTCGATAGTGTAACAGAGATGAATGACATGCAGTATGTGAAAAGAAATCCATTGTTTGGTTCCAAGGTGACTTAAATGAAAGTCTGAGCCAAGTCTACGAACAGTATTAATCATCTTTGTAAAAAAATTACCACTCAAGGTTGAGGTCTGACAAGGCCATGGTGATCCTTAGTATTTAGCTAAACATATAGATTGCTATCTTATTGCAGGAAATTATTAATCATAATGAATTCTCATATTTCAGCAACTAAAACTGCAGTTCTTGGCATTAGACTCGAACATCCTGAATCACCCAGCATCCAGCTCATGGCTTCATTAATATACATTAAGTGTGAGCAGTTGAGATCCTCACTGTTTATTTACAAACAAAGAGGTTATAAGAAGAGATTTGATGAAATGGCATAGGGTGATTTAATGTAAATCCTGTTCCTGTCAATTAATCATTCTGCTGACAGAAGAGAATAAAATGGGAGGACTGATAGAAGGATGAGATTAGAAACAGAATTAAGGAGGCAAATATTGATTTCTTTGTTTTCTTGTCCTTTCACATTCACAGATTTAGCTGGTGATGGACTGGCTAAAAGCTGGGGGCATATAATTTAATGTGAATTGAGTTAGCCATTAAAAATAAATAAAGAATTAAAAATAAAAAATTAATTAAAGATTACTTCTTTTACCTTGAGAATTTTAAAGCTCAGTAGCAACCTGTGGAAATATCACCACTTTTATCCTTCAAAACATCACGCTTTTGCTGCATTGTGTCTTGTGCATTGTGTGACTGGTGCCATATTAAATATACAGTACAACACTATATAACTTGTTTTAAAGGATTCTATTCACATACCCAAGGCTGAACTTTTAGCGTTAAAATGAAATATATATATCAAAAATATCCATATAACAAAGTTACATATGCACAAAACATACAGTGATTTTATATACAGTAGATATATCTAGGCTATGTAACGATTTGACTCTTTCTGCAGCTTACATCCTTATGCAAGTGGTGACAAATTACCACTTTTTTTCATTTAAATCATTCACTCAATCAACTAATTCAAAAATGCAGATTTATTCAAAATGAATCACCACTATTATATGCTGTTTGGAGTTTGTGCTAGGAGCTGTTCACAGAAACTTTCATATATCTTTCTGTAATGTTTTATGAATAACACAGTTTTTTAAAAATGCAGTGCTCACGTTAAAAGAATTTCAATGCATCTGTATGTTACAGGTTGTCTGCAGGAAGGAAAACAGGTGAGGTAAGAGTCTGAACACAAAACAGGCAAAACGCGACATTTACATTTTTTTTTTTTAATTCCTTTTTTTTTCACTGTCCTGCATCTCATGGTTTTAAACATCAAAAAAGGCATTCTGTGTGAAAAATGAAAGGTATCATTTGACCCTTTGCAAAAACTCGCTCTCCATTAATGTGTCGTAAAAGATCACGGTAGCACACCTCCCAGTTCAAGCAGGATGTGAACTGATCGTGTTTTCATATTTACTTAAAGCGCGAAATAAACATGAATGAACATCAGAGGTTATTTTATTTAAACTGCGGAAAGATGTCAAAACACACCATTTTTCAAGTTTGAGATCACCGAAATTAATCTACTCTCCCTGTCTGAGTTGTTTGTTGGACAAAATAGCAGATACAGCATTATGATTGGTCAGATCACCTGTCAGTCATGCACCCTGCGAAGGGTCAATTCAACACGTGTTTTTTAAAAGTTAAACGTGGTTAGTGCGTTGACATATAGCGCAACTGCGTTCACGCCGACCCGAGTTCGATTCCAGTCTCGGGGTCCTTTATCGATCCCTCTCTCCTCCCAGTAATTTCCTGTCGTCTCTCTCTACTGTCCTATCTGAATAAAAAGGCATAAAAATAACATAACAACAACACAAAAAAAGTTAAACTTTTTTACGTGAGCAGTGCATTTTTAGAATGCTATATGAAACGTTAAAAAATTAAAAGGCTCTAAGTGCCGTTTGAAATTTTCTTCTAAAATGAGCATTTTATTAGGCTCCTGCGTGTAGGTTCAGTAATTTCACTTTAATGGCATTGAATAGGTTCTTTTTATTGCCATTAATGTAAAATAATTGAACATAAAAGTGAAACGTCCAGTGATTGGCACTAAAATGTGGGTTCAATACGTGATCCTGGCACAATTTTGGTACGTTGATATAGGCACGTATTGCTGTGTTTTCATTGCGTTGCTTCAGGTACGTATTGCGGTGGTTCATAATTCTAATATCCAATGAGTGTTGCTAAAAGTTAATGCTCTATTGTGTTGGAAATATCCCCTACACCAAACCCACCACCAAACCTACTCAATAGTGTTCACAAATGCAAAAGTGATAATATGCATTTGTTGATGCAGCTGTGCTATTTTAACTTCCTTATGAGGATTTGAGCTGTTTTGTTGAACTGTAGTTTCACTGGGTTTGTACCAAAGCTCTTCATCATCTAAACGGAACCCCGTATCGCGTGAGCTACCAAGCAAACCTACTGAGTTAGAAAACTCATGCATATGAAGCTGGATATGTAATGTTAACCTTCAAATGCATCAGTTTTCATATCTCGCAGCATCATATCTCATACCTCGCAGATCATCTTGCATTTCTGAAAAAGCATGAGACTTAATCAATCAATCAATCAATCAATCAATCAATCAATCAATCAATCAATCAATCAATACTAAGTTTTTTATTAACCAAATGCAGCCATATTCCTTGTTATGTTCTCTCATCCCACACTAAACAGCATTAATTTGCTAAGGGTGCCTTTCAAAGGGAGATCATAGCTGAGTTTTTGATAAGAGAACATCTGCCAGGCATCCCAGATCTCCCTCATCACATCCAGATCTTTGACCCAGAACGTGGTGATCTGGCTCTGACCGTGCATCTGTCTTTTTAAGCCTGTTAAGCTGTGCTGTGCTGTCAAGCCTGTAAGCCTGCTGCTGCTAAACGATAAGTAAGAGTAAGACAAAACTGCACCGAGGAAACACTTACGAGTCTTATCCTTCTTTTCTCTGATATGCAAGAATGAATCGGAAACAGCAAAGCTCTTAAAAATGAAGATGGAGGATGGGCTGATCAAGATAATACAAAACATATTAGATTGATTATTTCGACTTATTAGTTTGAGATTATTTTTTTATCTAGATCAACCTGAATGTCTTTTTTTTTTCTACTGAAAGAGGAACATTAATGCATGCAAATAGGATGAGTGTGATAAAGCAGGCCCAAAGTGATGTCTCTGGTTTTGACAATTTATCAGTGCAAGTCTGAAAACTCCATCTCTGGCACAATGTAAAATTCAGCCTCCTTCTAGAATGTCATTATAAAATTCACAACTGACTGACTCACTATTCCCCTCCACCGGTTGGCTATGGGTGACTGACAGGTGTTGTCATCCATTTTTATAACAAATCAGACAGACTGCTCTGTTGAATAACGCTTCCCATACATTAACTTATTTTCTCTTTCTCAGCATCCCGCAGAGCGTTTAATGGTTTGTGTGTCAGCAGGAGAACTGCTGACATAGATCTTTAGTTTTTGACAGAAAAGGAGAAAACTTTCAAGGTTTCTTTTGAAAAACAACAACAACAGCGGAATATTACTCATGTGAGATTAATCATACACTGCAGAAAATAAGTTCATACTACATGTATGTCTTGAAGAATAACATTTTCTTTGATATTTTGATTTATAAGAAGTCACTGTACTACTCTTTTCAGCATTCACTCTTTGCAAAAATATATGCCATGTACAGTATAATGCACACCATGTTAAAATATAACAATTAGTTCTGATTACTGTAGTTATTTCTTTTGAAACACACACGCGCAATGCATGATTTTGCACAATTCTACATCATGGTGATGGAAAAATAAGATGGGAGCAAACATTCTGCTCAAAAATTTGATTGCTTGTATATTTATATTTATTTTGTGTTTGCTTGCAAAACTTTTGCATTCCCCAGACAATCTTTGTGTTTGCTTGCAAAATGTAAAGGTTTTGTAAAAGAATGCAAAGTTTCTCTGGGGAACACAATAATTTTGCAAGAGAACGCAATACTTGAATGCAGAAGCACTGAAATATATTTTTTCTCCCATCTCATTTTTTATTTATTTTTTTTTATCACCATGTCCCTTTAGGGGCTTCATACATTCAAGCTTTCATTAATTGTATGGAAGAAGTGGATGAATTCATAAAAGGATTCAGGCTCAGGCGCTTTCTCACCTATTGCCATGTGGAGCTTTTTCCAGACCAATTTTAATTTAAAAGCAAGATTGCAAAAGGTAATCTATAAAGACTTGCTTTCATGAGCTAAACCTTGAAAACCTAGAACCTTGAATTTATTTCTCTTACATTATTGAAGAAAAATAAGAAAAAAGTCTAATCCTCTTTTTTGTTTTTCAAGTAAAGTATTTATTTTATTGTTGACATAAGAATGGTTAAACTTTATTAATCTTTTACTGGAAATCAAAAGTTGAAACTAAAAACATAACAGCCTGTGGTCCAGTTGATAATATTGATGCTCCAACTGTTTTCACACACACCAGTGAAGTGTGGTGGGTGTGGTGCACATTTAGAATATATCAGTGGGATACTGGCAGATGGGAGTGAGAGGGCAGGGTTTGGGAACACCATGACCTTCAGCATTGTGAAAGCTGGGCGTGCTCAACGCTTAACGTCTCTGTGTAATTGGGAGGCAGATGAAGGTGCTCTGTGCCGTGATGTGTTCATCAACTGCTGTTTGAGTTGAATCACACTTTTCATAGTTCAATGAACCCAGTAATTACTGAATAGCGAAATGAACTGCCGTGAAGAGCAGGGCCGAAAGCATTGACTCGGCTGTGTCAGAGACATGCCGGGCAGTTAAGATCTTGTTAAACATATTGGGCTTCAAGATGGACTTGAATATTTCAGTGAGGTCGGTGTAAGCACATTGGGAGGTCTAGCGCTCAGTTCTGTGGTGACATTAGGGTTGATGTGCCACGATGTAAAAGACACTTTTGATGGACTTTTATTTTGTCAATTTCTTCCTAAATGCTTAAAGTAGGTCTATAATATCTAGAGAAAGTTATCTGTAGCATTCAATTCATCTGCCGTAGCACCATCCAGGATTATTATATGAAATTGGCCCTAGTGAAATATTCACTATAATGTGACCCTGGACCACAAAACCAGTCATAAGGGTCTTTAAAAAAAAAAAAAGAGATTTATACATCATGAATAAATCAGCTTTCCATTGATGTATGGTTTGTTAAGATAGGATAATTTTTGGCTGAGATACAACTATTTGAAAATCTGGAATCTGAGGGTGAAAAAAAAAATCTAAATATTGAGAAAATAGCCTTTAAAAGTGGTCGAAATTAAGTTCTTAGCAATGCATATTACTAATAAAAAAAAAAAAAAATTAAGGGTCCAGGGTCACATATTTCTATCATCAGAAATTAAAATAAGCTGAATGGCTGTCAGTGGAAACAATAGTGTTGTTACATACAACATGGATGCCCGTTTCCACCATGGGGTAAACCAAAATAAAATAAATTAATAAAATGAATGAATGAACAAAAGGTAATTGCAAATTTTATTTCACAATTCCTACTTTTTTCTAGGAATTCTGAGAAAAAATGTCAGAATAGTGAGATATGAACACAGAATTGTGAGATATGAACTCAGAATTAAGAGATATAAACTTAGAATTGTGAGATGTAAAGTGAATGGCGAGATATAAACTCAGAGTTGTGAGATATAAACTGTGATTTGCAAGATATAAAGATATAAACTGTAAATTGCGAGATATAAAAATGCAGAATTGTGAGATAAAAACTCTGAATTGTGGGGTATGAACTCAGAATTGTGAGACATAAACTCAGAATTATGAAATATAAACTTAGAATTATGAGATATAAACAGAATGGCGAGATATAAACTCAGAATTGTGAGATATAAACTCTGAATTGTGAGATAAAAACTCAAAATTGTGAGATATAAACTCTGAATTGTGAGATAAAAACTCTGAATTGTGAGATAAAAACTCAAAATTGTGAGATATAAACTCTGAATTGTGAGATAAAAACTCAGAATTGTGAGACATAAACTCAGAATTATGAAATATAAACTTAGAATTATGAGATATAAACAGAATGGTGAGATATAAACTCAGAATTGTGAGATAAAACTCTGAATTGTGAGATAAAAACTCAAAATTATGAGATATAAACTTAGAATGGTGAATTATAAACACAGAATTTTGAAATATGAACTCAGAATTGAAATATATAAAGATATAAATTGCTAATTGCGCGATATATAAACTGTGAATGGCAAGATATGAAATCAAAATTATGAGACATAAACTCAAGATATAACTTAGAATTGCGAGAGATAAACAGTGAATTGTGGGATATCAACTCAGAATTGCGAGATACTGTATAAACTGCGAATTGCGAGATATAAACTCAAAATAATGAGGTTATAATTGTAAATTGTAAAATATAAACTCACTATTTTGAGAAAAAAGTCTGAAATGTGAGATCAAAAATCGCAAATGCCTTTTTTATTCCAAATTGTGAGAAAGGCTATAAATTAAAAAATGCTGATCTTAAATCTTGCAATTCTGAATTGTGAAAAGAAAAGTCTAAATTGTGAGAAGAGTCAATCACTTGTATTTCTGTATTCTGTGGTGAATACGGGCTTCCATAAATACAACACTTACCAGCAAGAGACAATTATGCTAACCAGCCTCTTTGACCCCCTACTCATATACACAAGGGATTTCTGTAATTCCTCCAAGTGCACAGGTTAGCAACAAATTGAATGTACATTTTGGGCTAGGATAACCAGTGTGATGATTTTTAGAGCCCTTTGGTCTAATTAGGGGTATTTGAGCACAAGGTGACTGACTGAATGTTTAATGGAGTTAAAGGTCACATCCTCTGACAGAGTCTTATCCCATAATACCTTACTGAAACAATTACAGGACTCCAGCTCTGAAACAGGAATAACCTTTCCTCACAGAGCACTTGATACTTGTTCACTTTTTTTAAATATTAAAAAGACCGGTGGAAATTCAATACCTCACTTAATACTAATAATGGACAATCTTGATCTAAAATATGAAACTCTTCCATACGAGACATTGACAGATTTTTAAAGTAAACAGAAAGTTTTTTTGGGAACTGAATGTTATTTATTGTCCATTTAAAATGATTCTCTTCTTTATCTGTTCCTGTTCCAAAGCTATAAACCTCAGGCGCATGAGTTCATACTGAGCAGGGCAAATTAGCTGTCCTGCTAAACCTACTGGGCGACTGTACTCCCAAAAAGTCAGGACAGAGAGGTTAACACCAGCATAGAACCACTGCTCAGGAAGATAAAGAATAGTTTCCTCCCTGCCAATATCCAAAACTACTTAGTTCTGCACCACAAGGGAGTCGGAGGCAAAGCAAAGCATCCCTGCCAAGTGTTTAAATTGCTTGTACTCCTCTGAATGGATTGAAATCCAGCATTTTCATGTTAGCCAAAGTTAATCTCTCAACACTGATCCTTTCAAAGGGAAAACTGGTTTCACATTCACTGGTCAAAGTGAGTTTCTTTTAAAATTGACTCATTTTAGTTGATGTATTTAGTGAGTTTCAGATACACTTATAATCTATATATTGTTTTTTTTCTGTCTCTGAAAGCATTGTTTTTTTTTGTGGGAATTTTGTGAAATCTTAAAGTCTCAGTGGAGTGAAATGTTCTTTTAGTGAAATGACTCATTTACATATTTCTTTCTTCTTCTATAGTCATTTGTTTGGCTTTTGGATAGCTATGCATTGTGATTCAAGAAGCATATGCTACAAAAACACATTCTGAGAGCAAAACCATGTGGATAAAAATGAAAATAAATCTAAATTGTCAAGACACCTTATTGTGACAAATGATGTTTACGGAGTCATCAGTGCAATAATCATAAAAACAATCAGCAGGTGATTTACAAAAGCAAACATTATTTTCAGTTCTATCAGAAAAAGTGCAGCATCAGGCCATGAGAAAGAAAATCATCATGGCTTATCATGTCATGTTAAGCTTTCATCCTTCCTTACAGGCTGGCAACCTTAAGGACTAGTGACATCAAATGGTGTAGATAAATCACAAATCAGAAATAAAGACCTATAGGCTTGCATTTACTTTTACAGAGCAGTCTCACGCAGTAGTCTACCAAAGGTTCAAGAAACACAATCTGAAATCCAGCTGTGAAAATGTGACAATCCAATTAATTGCTCCTTTCTGGCAGTGTATTTCACCAGGATAACATGTATTTCAGGATAACATGATTGCATACAAATTAAATTTGTGCAGATAATGTTTATTGTAATTGTCCAATTATGCTGAATCTGTACTGAAAACAGATTCAATTTGTACTTTGAAAAACCAAAGGTTGATATCTGTCATCCAAAAGATTAAACCTCAGATTGCTTTTAGGAACAATCTGTCCCAGCCCTTCTACTGTCATTTATTATTCTGTGAGAATAAACACAGATTCTGCAGCAGAGTCAAACCATCACAGACCAAAAAAAAAAAAAAAGAGCTGATGTCCACCGAGTTAGTGGCCCATACAAAAACTGATGTATTATGTTTAAGATAAGCTGAGAAGTGATAATGCAAGCTCTTGGTTTAGGCATCTTGTCCTCTCAAAACACATTTTTCACAATTTTGCATGCTATTTGGATGACAACCCCAGTAAATGAAAGCAGCACTTCAAAGGCACCGCTAAAGCTAGCTAGTGTTGTCTGACAGATGTGATCATTATTAACTAATTCCTTCCTCATTACAGCTGTTGGCTAATATATTCAGTAGTAATTGAATAGTTTTCATGTACACATGTATAAGCCACTACTTCAATCTTACTGCAGCTTTGAAAAAGCCACAGAATATCATGACAACATAAAACACAAGTTATACACTGTGATATAAATTATAACGATATTCGTACGATTTATATTTTCTGTAGAGAGAAAGAGAGAGATTTATGTTTCAAGAGATTTCTGTCAAATTAATACTGTTTTTTGAATGTTCTATTCATCAAAGAATACTGTAAAATAAATAGAAAAATGCAGAAACAGAAAACATACTTGACAGGTTTAAATGCAGACTTGGTGAGCATAAGAGACTTCTTTCTTAAAAAAAATCTTACCAGCCTCGAAACTTTTGAACACTATACACGCTATATAGTATACTATATTACGTTTTTGTACATAAATAAAGAAATCTGAGCTAGACTTGATAGATTTGGGAGATATTGGAGACCATGCTAGGCTCTACTATGAAGCATAATAAAATAATCATCAAAGAAGGAACCTTTCCTACTTTCACTCCTGCTGTGATGTCAGCTGCTTGTCTGAGAAAGTCAAGGCGTAACTGTCTGAAAGTTTCATAATCTTTTATGGATTTTAATTGGTCTTTTCGGTTTGGTCAAATTGGCTTCAGCTACACTCGGATCATAAAAAAACTTCTGTACCCAATGCACTGGAATGGACCACATACTGACCACTGCTTTCACTTAATGATCTTAAAGAAATGTACCTTAGCCGCAATTAATGAAAACTTATCATGAAGAGAAATATCAGTTTCCCTCAAGGAGGGCTTGTTAGTTTTAATCATGATACTTAGTGAAATGCTGGCGTGATAAATTATGCACATGCTCCTGCGGTCTCCATTGCTGTGTAGTTTAGTGGGAGAGGGGTGTTCTTATGATTTTGGTTTTGAATGTGGCTGATGAAATTTTTAACAATTTTGATCTCTGTTGGTGTAAGTAAGACTCTAATGATGGAAACGTCTCTGTCTTGTTCGTCCACAAACTGTCCGTCTTATGTCCACACAAAGTTGGCTCTGTAATTGCTGTGATACTGGTGACACCAAACAAAACTGCAAAAATAATAGATTTTCAAACTACTCTGCAAACATTTTAAAACCATATTTGTATTTACTAGAAAGTGAAGCTTGTTACTTATAGTGGTTGTGGTATGATAAAAGTGCACTGCATGTTTTGTGGTTCAAACATCCTCTTGTTGTTTCCTAATTTGCTAAACTTTACTATTGGTCAGAAGTTTCAAATAATTAAGATTTATTCATGTGTTTGAAAGAGGTCTCTTATGCTCACCAATGGTGCATTTATTTGATAAGAAAAATGGATAAAAACAGTAGTATTGTTAAATATTATTACAATTTAAAACATCTGTTTTCTACTTGAATACATTTTTAAATGTAATTTTTCAGTGACAGTAAAGGGCTGGATTAGCATATTCCAGTCTTCAGTAACATGATCCTTCAGAAAACTAATTGCATCCTTCAGAAATCATTCTAATATGCTTATTTGCTACTCAATACATTATTGTTGCTCAATTATTAATAATGGTTCTTTTTATCATCATCAGTGTTTTTGTTGCTTAATTTTTTTTTTTGTGGAAAACTGTTTATTTTTGTTAAAAGAAAGTTCAGAAGAATATATTTGAAATAGAAAACTTTTGTAAAATGTCTTTACTTTTGATCAATTTAATGTTGAATAAAATGATAATTTTTTTATTAAAAAGTGTTTTATTTTTAAATATAACTTTTGAATGTTAATGTATCACATTTTTAACAAAAAGTATTACGCAGTGCAACTGTTTTTTTTTTTACATTGATTATATTAATAAATATTTCTTAAACACCAAAGCAGCATATTAGAATGATTTCTGAAGGATCAAGTGACACTGAAGACTGGAGTGATGGCTGCTAAAAAGTCAGGTTTTCCATCACAGGAATAAATTACATTTTAAACATACTGAAATAGAAAACAGTTATTTTAAATTGTAATAACATGTTACATATAATGCAGCCTTGGTGAGCATAACAGATTTCTTTCAAAAGGATTTAAAATTATTTCCTCTTGAGCTAAAAAGTTGGCATGAAGTACATAATCAGCTTTCCTAACTACAAAGATTTCATTTTAAAAGGGAAGCATCTTGTGTTTCAGCGCTACAGATGTGAAGAGTGGCTGCTTCCCCGTATCTGATTTAGCACTACACTGATGTCCAGGTGTTCATTACACTAACAATAGAGCACATACGTCACCATGTGCTGTAGTCCACACTGCTTCTGTGACACTCATTACCAATGCAGCCTGGGTTGTTAATGCTCTTTTTGTTTAAGGTAACACTGGCCTGGATTTTAAATACAGATGAAATAAATTAGAAAGAGGCTTAGATGTTGATTTGTATGTGCGTGTTCATGCTGATCCGTGCTTTCTGATGTTTTGAGCCAGTGATTTCACTATTACCTTGCAACAAAACCATTTACATACACAATTACTGTGTGGATCAACCAATTCTGAAAGTATTCAAGAGTCAAACCGACTTCAGGCATCCACAAAAACAGAGCGACATAACAGATTGCTAAGAACATTGCTGTTTTCCCACTCTGAGATGTTAGTATGCAGAACACGCTCATATAGAGGTGAAAGCAGGTGAAAGTGCTACAAATAGAAAAATTCGCCACTGTAGCGGGCTTAAGCAAGCCGCTCACGATGCCCCCCATCCGTGGTGACACTTTGACAGTAATTTTTTCAAAAACAGAGTGACACAACAAAGCTCAAAGCGTAGGACAGTATGAGAGACTGTTACTAACTTTCTGTGAAATTGATAGAGTGTGGAACAGAGAAATAAAGTAATGGCAGAACATCCTAGAGGATCGTTTGAGTGGAAAGCATTTCTAAAAGGATCTGACAGATTCCATATTAACAGTGCGATTCTGTGGAAGGAGGTTTTTAAAATGATAATGTCTCTAAGAGCACTGGGGAAAGTCCTCTTATGGATTCATTTCTTGTTCTTAAATAAAGCAAGAACTCTGTCATCTCTCACAGCAGTATTCTCATTAGTGTAGAATATTTTGTCGAAACAATTCATCTTTCTCTCAGAAGAGTCTGTTTGCGTGAGAAGCGGAGGCGTGTTTTAGATTAATGTCTTATTTTACATTTTTTGGTTTGCGATGACAACATGCTGGGCATGGGTGACTGCATTACTGTAATTTAAGCTTATGTAAAACTGGGGCCCAAGGCCATGACGTTGAGCTCCAATTACTCCTGGTCTAGAAGACCATTGCCTTGCTGTGGAAAAGCTGACATTGACCACAGGCAGTATGTAATGCACTTGTTATTGAAGCGATAAATTGACTTGGAAAGGTATTTCATATTTGGATGAAATGACGTTAAAGAGTTAATTAATTTGAATTTTTAAATTTTAAAGTCCACATGAAACCAAAATTTACAATATTCATTTTGTTAGTGCCCATTGCCAGTCTTGAGGTGAACAATTAATTCGTTGAAAAAAAGTATTTTTCTTGGTAATCTTTAATCAAAATCTGAACATTTGCTTCCGCTCTGGAGTTTTTGTTCCCTCTCTGATGACGTCAGTTTGACAGTTTTGTCAGGGTTTTGTTGTCAAATGAAATCTATGAATTAGTTTGCTGTGAATGAGAGATGGAGAGAAGGAGCGCAAAAATAAAACCCCGCCCTCTATTCAATATTCCATTTCAGTTGAAAATACTTCACTATATTGAAATAAAGTAGGCAGCAAGGTCCAGTACAAGTGACTTTAACTTAGCCTACCTGTGCAGGTGTCAGTGTGTACTGCATATTTCTAAGTCTGAAAATAAATCATAATCATAATTTGTTATTCTTGTAGACAAACTATTTCTTTTATACAGACTTTCACTATCAATAAAATGAATAGGCCTTGGCTTATACTTTATCATATCACAATTTAACATGTAGTCAATGGGTCTTTAGTGGAGGCTTCTTTTAAGAACTGTTTACCTAATGGTTCTTTGGAGAACCAAAATTTTATTTTCTATGACATCGCTGGGAAAACCTCCTTTTGGGATAGTAAGATTATTGTTTATTATTCAATAGTATTTGGAATAGTTCACTTCAAAAACAAAATTTATTTTATATTTTACTCACCCTTATGTCGTCACAAACCTGTATGACTTTCTTTCCTCTGTAAAATATAAAAGAAGTTATTAATTAAAAAACAAAAAATGTTTTGCCCATAGAAACTGCTAAATTCCACTAAAAAATAGTCCACTGCAATATACAAAACAATTGCTTTGTCTTGAAATTAAAAAAAATGTTTTGTGTGTTGATATTTATTATTTGTAGTGAAAAATAGTATATATATATATATATATATATATATATATATATATATATATATATATATTATAGTGCTCGGAATTAATTTTCACTACAAGCGATAATTAAGCAAAAACTGGGGCAGTTGCGTTTGTGTGAAACGGCAGAGCTCGAGTCCGCGGAGTGATACGAAATATGAAAAGTAGCGGCGGATTCATTTTACAGTGAAGATTGGACTCATATAAAGCTATACAACGTCCATGGATGGAGTCGACGGTGAAAGTAAGGAAATATGTTAGAAAATAATTTAAGCGGCGAGAAGGTAATGATGTCCTTTTATACAGTAGCGCTTCTTGCGAGAGAGAGGGAGAGAGAAAACTCATTGAAGCCCCAGCGGATCGAATCAGCTCAGAGTGAACTCACTGAGGTGCGTCGGGTTTTCTCCCTGGCCTGCAGTGCATCGGATCATCTACGCCCCCTCTGGTTTTTGGTTGTGATAGATCTTCTCAATTTCTAAGAAATAGATTTCTGCCTCTTTCTTATTCTCTGCCATTATTCAATCTTACAGATCTCTGAGTTGAAAATACATTCCACCGTAACGCGTCTTAAAATGAGTTCAGTAGGGACTCGCGCCGCTTCTTTCTTCTGTTCCTAATCTCTGAACTTTGAGAGGCAATTAACAGACAAAACAAAGAGTCGTTTTTAATTTAAGAGGAGCACATTGAGCTCTCCTGCACATTCTGTCATATAAGGAGCCCCAGAAGGACACATCGAGGATGTTGACAAAGGCAGGATCAACCTAAATGAATTTGTTTTCAGATGTTGTCTCCAGGGACCACTTTACAAATGTCAGCCCCATTCATTCATTAAAAGTGTCGTTTAACATTACAGATCATCGTGAGAGATCACCGCAGTGTTGTCTGTCGTACTCAAAATAAAATCACTGCACTCTTGTGGTAAAAGAATACATAGCAGAAATATGTCTGTAGTTATCAGTTTATAAAATGCCCTCGAGTATGTAGACATATAGGCTAGTTAACAAAAACCATATACTAATGTTCGTTACGTTACATGAAATAAAACTTTAACCGAAATAATATATAGCCTATAAAAAACTTAAAACATATTTCATTTAGGCTAGTTGCCAAGGAAACATCTAATTTCACGTATTTTAACTTGATGTACTAAAATAACTAAAACTAACAATAAAACAGTGAATTAAAACTATATAATATTCACAACTAAACACACACACACACACACACACACACACACTCACACACACACACACACACACACAAACAATAAAGCAAAACCCCTTTACATTTTTTTAAATTAAATAATAAATAAAAAAGCAGCAGAGGTTTAATTGAGTTAATATAGATTTTATGTTTAACAAAATCTAATGTTACATCAAATCACTGCATGATGGCAGTCCCTACTTTATGAAAGGCAGTATTTTTTTCTGTGGTGTCACTGTTTTTGTTGTTACAAATGTTGCCTTTGCCACTCTAATTGAAGAATGACCCAAATACACTTTTTATGTGACACATTTCTCTGGACATTTTCTAGTTGGTAGACAATGAGATTGCATTCACATCAGCTTAACATCACGCGGTTGAAAAAATACTAAGTTCGGAGAGTTGATTTAGCATTAAAGTTATTTTCTATGAATTTCTTAAATTGGTAAGTGTTGGATAAATATAAAATAGCTAATTTTTTGTGACCACAATAGTATGCTGATGTGTTGGTCTGTATCTGTGACGTGTGACACTGTCAGATTTTGAGAAGTTGCTTTTGCCTTAACTGTTCTAAACTATTAATTAATTGTAAATGCACTTAAAGTAATGTGAGTTTTAAATCCTCAAAACTGTCCAAAAAAAAAAAAAAAAGTGTATACCAAAAGGTTAATTTTTAAACGAATAAGTCTAGTTCAGTCAACTGCAGTTACACTGTATGAACTACAGAGGGAGACAAAGACCATTGTTGACAATGCCCTCTTTGTTCATTAGTGGTATACACATTACATATTCATTATATAACACTAGAATAATTGTTCACAATGTGTGATAATACAGATCAGCTATGAAATTACTTTAGGAAACATGATCAGCGTTGTAAGATTTTTTTTTTTTTTTTGTATATTACATGCATGTGATTTATAAGTGCACGTGATATAGGCAGTGGTTCCCAATCCTGGTCCTGGAGAACCCCCAATACTGCACGTTTTTGATGTCTCTCTTATCTGACACACATTTGAGGTCTTGGAGTCTTCACTAATGAGTTGAATCAGGTGTGTTTGAATTAGGGAGACATCTAAAATGTGTAGGGTTGGGGGTTCCCCAGGATTGGGAACCACTGGTCTATGGGAACTGTAGCTGCGTCCCAAATGACACAGTATACACTATGCACTTTTACACTATGTACTTATGCACTATGTACTCAACCATGTAGTGTATGAATTATATAAGGTTATTTTGTTATTCATAATCGGAGTCTGATAGCCCCTCCCCCTTCGTTACGTAAAAAAAGCTGTGACAGTTGAGTGCATAAAGTTTACATTCCACACGTTTTTTCGGTTAAGTGCATCATCCCGGTGTTTAAAGTGCATTTTTTTCTTTTTTGGAATTTTCAGTGTGAACGCACTACTCACACTATTTATACTAAAAAACGTCACAGAATAGTGCATAAGTACGCACCTTGTGATTGTCTAAGGTGTTGAAAATCTAGCATGCTTTCTCAAAGCTTTAATTTAAAAATAAAAAGTGTGTGTGTGTGTGTGTGTGTGTGTGTGTGTGTGTTTAGCACTCAGATGACATGCCACGTGTTAAGGCTGGGGGAAAAGGACTCAAAATAATAAGCAGTCAAGACATTTTTTGGAATGCATCTGGTTTAATATACATGACAAGCTTGAGCAAGTGATTAGCAGCTCCATTATAACAGGGTAGAGCAAGCGCAGTGTTTCTGTGGTGGCAATTGTGACCTATATAAAACAGTGCAAAAGACAAAGTTAACAGCGACAAGCCGGCACCAATAGAAATAAACCATGAAAACTCCAAATCTATAAAGTCATTATAGCAACAGTGAAAAAAGAAAATACAAACACATAGTCAAGTGTTATTTTAACAGCTGAATAGATTGTGTTACTAGTTCCAACAACTGTTTACAGTCAATCTGAAATGAGTGTGTAGCGTTATAAAGCAAGTGTTCAAGGTATACAGACCTCACTGCTGCTGCTGAACATCACTGAACAATAACAACAGGTTAGGCAATGTGGCTTCAGTACAAACTGCCATTGTTGGAATAATGTAATAATTATGCCGTTCAGTATTAATCTGGCTTTAATGCTGCAAGATCATTCAGAAGACAAACTGACTGCTATGACCAATGTAAACACTAATGACACCATGGGTTCAATCACACTGCTGTACACAGTATGTCCTCATTACAGTGGTTTACCTGCCACCGTTTCACTGATGATTGATTGCAAAGTGGCAAAGCTGAGTTTTTTTTTGTTTTGTTTTTTTAAATAAAAAGCAATAAAAACCCAAATACTACAATGGGATTCCTTGTATAGAAAATACAATAAAAACCAAGTCTAATTGGAATCCAGACTTATCTTCATCTATTGCTATCAAAAGAGTAAGAACAGCGTATACCAAAGAGGGAAAGGCTCACATGGGCATTGTGACAGTAATGATTGACATTTGGTTAAGAAAAGTGCGTCTATAGGCAGTATGATAGCTCTCCAGCTCTGGGCTGCTGTATTTGTGTCTCTACTAAGGCAAAAGTTGAGGACGGACACATACAGATCCTCATCAGTCTGAGATTAGACGTGTGTTACTGCTGACCTCCAGTGAGGCAGCGGGAGATAATGAAGCAGTCGAGAGTTTGTTCCACACATCACATTATCAAGACAAGAGGGATTTGATTTGGCAGGTTTCCTGGTTTCTCAGAGCAGCTCTTGGGAGTGTCAGAACAAGATAAGTGCCTGGTCTCCATTTTAAACTGGTCACTATTAAGAATCGTCAGTACCTGAAACAAAAAGCAATGTCCAGATTTGGTTAGCTGAGATATATTGCACCATAAATCCTAATAGTATCTGAATTAAAATGTTATTATTAGATAAATGGTTATTAGAATTATACTTGAGAATTATTAGAATTCCACAAAGATGTTTTTTATTTTTTAAATTAAAAGGCAGCTATTCTTCCCAAAAAAAAAAATTTCTAAAAAAAAAATAAAAAAAAAAAATATATATATATATATAATATCTACACTTCCACACTACTCAAATCATGTTTCTAGAAAATTCCACAGGGTTTTCTATTAGAAGAGCCCCACCAAATTACAAATCACTCCAGTTCTGGTAAAACATATTAGATGACACTAAAGGAAGCTGCATAGAAATGAAAAAAGTAAATAAAAAAAGAGCAGTGCAATTTAGAATAAATGGATCCATGTCATATCACATCTATCAATGCATTCTCATATTCCGAATCACTTTACACAATGTAAAATTATCGATCAAGGAGATAAAGAGTGCAGACCCTGACCTCAGCATTACCGCGGCTGTACTTTACTTCTCACTGAATTATCTTGAGAGATCAGCTGTAGTTAGTAATTGCTTGGACAGATATGGCAATGAACAGAAGAGTGGCATGTGTCTTAGTGAATGGGAATGAAAATCCGGTGATGATAAAGGGGTCATGACATGAGAAATCAAATTTGCCTTGATCTTTTGGCCTTGTCTTTGTACTATTAAAGCACCCTGCAAGTTTCATAGCTTAAAACCACCTCCTCATTATAAACAAAGCATTTATTTAATCATGTTCCAAAAACGGCTCGTTTGGCATCATAGTGTCACAAACATTTGCATAAACATTGCCTCCAGAGCAAGACATCGATGAATAGTCATCTTCTTACCATAGGCCCCGCCCACCGGCACTCAGTCGCTCAACAGCTGACACTTGATTACACTGAAGGCGAGTGCCGCGTTGCGTCAAAAGAAAATAGAAATTACAATCACTACCGAAAACTCTTTGTCTACAATGGATACAGTATACAGATGCACATTTGCATTCTGACGCAGTCCACGGACTTAAGTCTGCCGTCAATAGTACCAATGGAGTTAAAGAACGTTCACTTTAACACGTTTGATTTAAACAGCTCTTTTGTGTCATTGTACAGATATCAGAAGGATCCCAGCGCAAGGAACAAGTGGTTAGTTCATTTTTAATGGCATCCTGGATTGTGTCTTGAGGATTGCTCAAAGCATTTTGTTTTGAGTGTCATGGAAAAATTACAAAAAAACATTTGTTGAAAGATGAAACAGTACTAGATCTGACTGCAGCTGCATCACAAACAGTAAGTAAATGATTTCATAATGCTTTATCTGGAAATTACAGTTTTTTTATGTTGTCAAAATAAATTTAATAGCGAGGGGCCGTTGATACGGGTTCCTATGCTATGACGTTAGCCAATCATAATAGTGACCGATTACTGACAAGCCTTAAAGGACACACTTCTTAAAACGGGTCGTTTAGACAGAGGGACAGAATGAGGGTTGAAATTTTAGGCACATTTTAAATATGCTTTGTTTGTTTTTTGTGCAAAAAAAGTAAACCTCAAGGAACATATTAAAATAATAATTAAAAAAATCATGTCATGACCCCTTTAAGAAAGGATGTGAACAAGAAGAAACAGACAGCGATGGTGGAAGGGTTCTAGTCAGCTACTCGGGATGAGCGGGGAATTGTTGATGATGTTTCTAACTGAGAGGGAAAATCAAAAATACCGTAAAGGTGTGTGACTTTTATTCCGTTACAGCGGGGCCCGGGTTTTCTTTATTTTCAGAGGGAATGGCTAAGTAGTCTGTCCTGTAGACAAATGGGTACAAAAGGAAAAGGCAAAAACTAAGAGTTGAGGGTGCACTGCGGCACCAACTTAACCAGGACTCCTACCATCACCACATTAAAGCAATTGTTCACCCAAATTATAGCTATTATTTTTGTTTTTACTCATCATCATGTCATTCCAAATCTGTATGCCGTTTTTTTTTCCATGTAACACAAAATTATTTTTAATGCAGCTCTTGCACAATTAAAAAGTGGAGATATTCCTACCTCATCTAATCCTTAAATTTGTTAGGGAAACCTGATGTATTTTGGCTGAGCCATTTATTTAAAAAAATTAAAATATAACAAATTATAAAAAATATAATTTAATACAAATATATATTGCTGTCTTGAATAGAAATTTAATGTAGATATTAACAGATGAAGCATGTTTTAGGTAAACAATTCTTTTTAGTGTGCCATATAAAGGCTCCGATATATACAGATAGACCCTTAAAATATAATAAAATTAATTTAAGTACACATTTAAGTCATCATTCGATAATAATCACTATGTGGTCATTGTATGACAATTAGTGCAATGATTCTTCACAAATGTGTTTTGCTGGAGAGATTAAAAAATGACACCATACAGGTCTGGAATGATGTGAGGCAAATAAACAATGACAATTTATTTTTTGGCTGATGTATCTCTATAATATTCAGTGACTCTGATATTGAATACTCGATGCTGAAGTTTGGGGATCTCCGTGTTTTTTTCCTGCTGGCAGAGTGAGGACAACAATATAACATCACATATTCATATGACTGACAAACAAATCAAGAAGAAATGACTGACAACAAATTAAACTGGTAAAGAAAGTGTAGAAAGAAAAGTAAAGTTTAAATGGCCCAATGCTGTGTCACATGACAGTAAGATCAATGAGTATCAGTTTGGAATCTGATTACAACAGGTACTGTAAGGCTGACAGGCCACCACTTTATTTTCCATATGCTCTGCATGACTGATAGGATTGAGTCACACTAATGCACACTTTTAAAGCACTTATGCCTATTAACCATATCGGTGTGTGTGCTTGCCTGTGTTTGTGTGTCATGGTAGTCTATCATGCATCCAGCAACTCAATCTCCTGAATACAGTGTTAAATTTATCACTAATGATTGAAGCTTCAAGTTAGTTGATGTTGAATGAATGTCATGTCAGAGTAAGAATATATTTTATCCTACTTTTCCATGGAGAGAATTGAATAATTTAGTAAATATAGATCAATTTTGATGGATGAAGGAATAGTTTACCCAAAAATAAAAATTGTGTACAAATATTATAACCTCAGGTCACCCAATATATAGTTTGTTTCTTGAAGACACGTGATAATGTAATACTCACGCAGTGTCCTGAGCCAGCTCCTCAGATTTGGAGATCTTTCTGTAGCAGTAGATCATTTCCACCAGCAACCAGAATGTGAGGAACACTAGCAGCACATACATCATGATCTTGGAGTACAGCGCTGTGGTGTCTACACTCGCTGAGAAAATGAAAAAAAATGCAATCAGAGGGAATTTTGTACAATTAATTGAGCAATCAGAGAAGGCCTGTTGGACTGATATGGTGCCACTAAGGATGTCTGTGAGGAATTCATCCAGAAAATGACAGTCTCAAGTGTACTGAAAATGAGGACAAAAGTGCAAAATGCATGAGTGGGCAAGTCAAAATATAGCTGATCTGCTGTAATGCATTAGGAGAGTCATTAAAGCTATTTCAGGTCACCAGAAAACTATAACCAAGTGCAACTATAAGTCACCTCAGAGATGAGCAGTCATGCTTTGCATCCAGGTGGTACTTTACATTTCTGATTGAATGGTTTCTAACCACTTTTTTGCATGTTTTTTTTATATTATTATTGTTATATGAACAAAAGCATATCATGCGCAAAAGATCTGCAGAGAATCCAAATGAATCAGCTGCTGGTAAGAAAATGTAAAAAAAAAAAAAAAAAGATTCTAATTTAAAGGGGTAGTTTGCCCAAAAATGGAAATTCAGTTATTTACTCAGCCTCATGTATTTCCAAATTTGTATGACTTACTTTTTGGAACTTAAAATTATTTATTTTGAAGAGTGTTGGTAACCAAACAGTTCTGGTTCCCAATGACTTCCATTTCATGGATATAATTGGAGTAAACCAAAACTATTTGGTTACCAACATTCTTCAAAAAATATTATTTTGTGTTCTGCAGAAGAAAGTCAGTCATACAGGTTCGGAAAAGCATAATGAGGGTAAGTAAATGATGACTGAATTTCCATTTTGGGGTGAACTATCCCTCAGTAGGTGTTTATTAGGCAGAAATTTCATTTTTCTGCCTGTCCCTTAGAAGACACATTACAGTAAATCATTTGCATGCAAACACAAAACCACACAATGAAACAAACATGCTCCGATACTTCATGTCAGCTTTCCCTTGGAGGACAATAAGACTCAAAGGTTACATGACATACTGTAAGACAAGTAAACTGTCTTTTAAAGATCAACGCAAAGTGATTGCATGATCAGAGGTTCTCAGCTTCACCCTTCAGAGCAGAAGCCCACCCACGCTGATCTGATTATATGAATAATTTATCAACAGAATGTTCTGCATTTAAAAATGGGTTTTAAAAGGTGAGAACCACTGTATACTGTACATCAATGATAGTGCAGCGCATGTGACATTTTAGAGAATACAAGTGCATATAATTCTACAAATCTTGTACAATTGTCAAAAAGGACCTGTGATCAGATTATAAAGAGTATATTTACAAAGGTCTCATGCACTGCAGTGAACAGATCTAAAATGGCATTGAATGTAAAAGCAGAGTTGTACTGTAAGTTTGTGGTTCTGGAAGGCTGCTTGCAATTCAAAAATATCCTCTAAACCCACCACTTAAATACAACATTGTCTATTTCTATCTGCGAACCGAGACACTCGCAGATAGAGATGATGCATTGCGGTTGCATGATTAAATATAGACAAATATACATGAGGTAAAGTATATTCGATTGAAGTGAGAGGAAATACTCTGCATTCAGCAATCTCAGGCATCCAGAGAATAGCATACAAACCAGAATCTTTACATTACCCCTTACAACACACAGAGAGGTAAGTGGCTGCTTAGATAAAGCCCTGAAAACAACTTCCTGCCTTCCAATAAGTAGGCTTAAATAACAATAAAAACAGAACAGAGCACAGCATTACTAGAACAATGCAAACAACACATAAGGACACAGTTACTATATTGAAGGAAGGGCAGTACTGAGGTCAACAGTATCTGATTTTTAGGTTACAGCATGTTTGGAAATGGCCTGCGGTGCAGCCATCCAATTCACACTGTAGAGATGAAATAATCAGATCGAATATGGCGAGACGTAGCAGAGTGTTCGCTCACTTACCTTGCATTTTTACCTTCAGTTCAATTGTGATTTTCTTGTTGGTGGTATGCTTGAATGAATCGAACTCAAAGAAGCGTGACACCTCACATTCGTATGTGCCAGAGTCACTTGCGCTGACATTTACAATGCTAATGGAGATGTCCTGCAGGTCCTTGCTGCCGTTCCATGTCAGACGGCCCTTCCAGTACATTTCTGCATCCTCTGGCTCCTGCGGCTCGTGATCATACTGATAGATCTGCATAGAGGAGATGATTGTGTGTCAGATGTGCTCATTTTTAAATACAATGAAATGCACAAGCTAAGAGGTAATCTCACAAGCATTCTTCTGTAATCTGACGCAGAACCGTTGTAGAACCAATCCACTTTGGTCTTGGCAGAGATCTCTTCTCGTTTCATGCAGTAGATGCAGGTTAACTTCATAACACCGCCTACGGTTGCCTCTGTTTCTGATGGCACATCCACACACACCAGTCTGACCTCCTGAACTGCAGAAAACACACAAAGTATTACCACACACACTGCATCTCTCATCAACATGTAGGACATCCAATCATGCCCTTTGGAGTGAGAAGTTAACACCTTTCCAAAAACGTAGCTTCAAGCTGCATATACTTTATGGAGGTCCATTAAATCTGAGGCAGAGACTTCTCAAGGGAGCACCAGAGAATGAGAAAGAGAGACAGAGAGAGATCATTATCCATTACAAGCTCCAATTCCAGAAGGAGCTCAGAGCACTCCCGACGCCCGCTCAGATGAAAACATACCTTATTGCTGCAGACACATGCTCAGTATTGGCGGCAGAGAACGCCCCATTGAGCAGAGTGATGTGAAGATTGTTCTGGAGTGTTCGCTCGACTGTGAACATAACCTCTCTGCCATTGTTGCCATCTTACATAACTCACAGCCTCAAGCACAAGCTGTCAAGACTGATAGCGCCTTTTCTGTTTGAAGGGTCATATGGGCCAATGGAAATGGCAAATGTAGTTGTCCATCCCACAAGCACAGACAATGTATAATAACGATGACTAGTTGTGACATATTTCACCACTAGTCAAAGAATGCGAAGTTAGTGGTAGATGAAATTCTATTTTAAATCTCTTAATGCTCTGATGACACCAGACTGCCACAATCTGTCAGGAGATGCAGTGTGAGTCACTGACACTTATGGGACCGTTTAGAGCTGAATCAATGCCATCTCTGTATGGGATCATGTATGTTTTTTTAACAGATATGTGAATTTGTAAGTCACAAATAAGTACCTTACATACTGTCTGTACTAATGTTCTGTCCATATAACAAAACAAAATTATAATAATAATAAATAAATAAATAAATTAATTAATTAAATTTATACATACTGAGTTCTGATATTCTGTAGTGCTTATCACAATCACACGTTATCTTAGAAATTACTTTAATTACAAAAACTCTTATGCTTATTATTAATATGATCAGTTTAACACATATAAATGGTATTAAATTTCTGAAAAAATGAAGACAAGATTTTGCAAAACACACTCTTAATATTACCATTACTGTATCTCTCTAGCATTTTCTTTCCTTATTTTTAAAGGGCAAAATGGTGTGTGTCGTCATTTATTATTCAAATTATTCATTTAAAAATTCAAAACACTTACCAGCAAATATGAAGAGCAATAGCAAATGCAACACAAGCCTCACATGAGTTGACATACTGGGAGATCTAACAACAGGGCGGCGTCTCAGATTGAGTCTTCCTAAGGTTAGGGAGAGAAAAGAAAAACCGTCACTAACTTGATTTAGAAGAGGTTAAAATGCTTATATATATATATATATATTTATATATATATATATGTGTGTATATATATATATAAGATTCAGATGTGAACACCTATTGAATATGGGTTCATCATCACATCACGGACAGCGCGGTTGTTAATTTGATTACATTACATTTTACTTCAGATGTTTACATCACTAACAGAGAGACGTCGCAATGAAATGGCAAACTCGGAGCTGATGTTCCATACAGGTCTACGAGACGGAATGAACGTGTCGTGTTTCTCAAGAGAAAGTTTGAGATTTCTTACCGAGATGCAAACATCCGTAAACGTCTTTAACTAGAAGCGGTTCCGTGGTGATGCTCGTGAATCTAAAGACCTGTGGATCTTAATGAGTCCTGTAGAAAATAAAGAAATCCAGCGCCTCAACAACGAGCTCTTTCAGAAGATGTCAGTGACAGAGAATGATTACTGTTTCCTTTTGTTTCCTTTTGCAGCCACATGAGCAGTACAGATGCTCCATAGTCAAACCTCCGCTGCTGTAGAATAAGAGACGCCTGTCTTTGTTTTCTTACTAAATAGCCACTTACTCATGACAGACATGCTCAGTGCGCATGCGCCGCTGGGTCTACTTTCAACCTGACTTCTACAAACGGGCAATCTTACAACGTGTTTCGTTGACAAAAAGTTGCTATTTTGAGCATACTTTTCATAAACGTTATGTTGCAATTGTCACGTATTTAAAATTTTATAATAATTGTATATCTTCAGTAAATTTTTTAATCACAATATTGGCTGGCGAATGGTTTCATGTTTGGTATGACACCCTTTAGCATTATATATATATATATATATATATATATATATATATATATATATATATATATATATATATATATATATATATATATATATATATATTGATGTGATTCATAATGGTTTTATTGTTTAATTTAGCTGAAAAGCCTAATAGAATGTTTAATGGCAGGTTTCATTGTGACACAGTATGACAACATTCCCCTGCCATTTTTAATAAATGTTAAAGTTTTCAATTAAATTTGAAAGTTTTTAATGAATTGTATCAGTGCAATTGTAGCTAAGTAACTTGTAACTCATTACTGTTGCTGTATCATTATTGTAGCTAAGTTTGTAACTTTGAAGAATGAACCCACCTTAAACTGTATTAACTGATCTAAAAAGGGATCTGGATTGTTCTATTCAAGGCCGATGCAATAAGTGATTTGTTTATAGGTGGCAGTGGAGTCCTCATGTCCTGGCAACTCACGCAACAGAAAGTGACAGATATGAAGCCAAGATTTGTCAGAGCTCACAAATTTAACATAGATCACTGAGTTGTACTCTAGCATCCAATCTTCAGTCATCATATTGTCTCTTCTCCCCTCAGAAACAACATCCATCAACCCTAGCGGGAGCAGCACATCGTGAGCTGTATGCATCTGTAGGCTTCAATTGTCTCCGCTTGAGAACAGCATTTCATCATTCAAACCCACACGCTGGTCCTACTTAACCTACGCGTGGTCGGGGAAGCAGCTTCATCGCAATTACTGCATTTATTACATGAGTCACACCGAATCTAACCTTTCCAGTTTGCAGTCACCGCATGGATGATGACTGTTGAAGAAACTGACAAATGCAAAATGGCATTTTGAAACTTAAAAATGTGGCATATGTTCAAATGAGACCAGAAAATTACAGCACAAAACTTGTAGACTGCATGGATATTAAAGGAATAGTTCACCTAAAAATGAAAATTTGCTGAAAATGTACTCACCCTCATCCAAGATGCACATGAAGATGAGTTTGTTTCTTTAGTAGTTTGGATTCTCATTCTGACAGCACCCGTTCACTGCAGAGGATCCACTGGTGAGCAGTTGACGTGATGCTACATTTCTCCAAATCTGCATTTTGGATGGTCTGAGAGTGAGTACATTTTCAGCAAATTTGTATTTTTGAGCGAACTACAGTATGCCTTTAAGTTGAAGGGGCCATGAACTGCCTTTTTTTATTATCTTATACTGTTCTCTGAGGTCCACTTACAATGTTATCAAGATGTTCACATCACAAAACATAATTCAGAAGTAACTGCTCACTGCTATGATTGGCTTACAGTTGTGTATATCTGACAGCCTACATCCTTCACAGATGGATGCTGCAGTGATTTAGGTTAAAAACCAGTGGCGGCTCCAGGATTTTTTTGTCGGGGGTGCTAAGGAAGGGCTTAACAGTTCAGAGAGGGTGCTAAAAAAATAATTAAAGTAATGAACTAATGAAAGTAATGAACACTTATAAGCTTCTGCTATCTAAATAGCATGCAAATTCAGCCACCTTGTGTTTTTTTTTTTATGTACAGCAGCTTCGGAAAAAGTCACATTTTACATTTTTATGGTATTAAACTTCTCATATGCCACTGTTATTAGTAATATAACTTCTAATGCCAACTGCCAAATATGACAATTTCTAAACGCACATAGAAAATCGTTTGGTTTCTGCGTAGACCTGTGTTTGCCGCTCTCATTATTTACACTACGTGCGCGAATCGGTGGGTGGGGCTAAACAGGCAGTGATGTAGAAGCAGGCATTGATCCTCCTCTGTGCAGGCAGAGTTTTTGCCATACTATTATCTCATGAAGTGGCACGGTTTACAAACTGTCGTTTTGGCACATTGGCTTCAATATAAGCTGTTTTTAGACTAATGTGAAAGTTTATAGCACAATGACCTCTTATATATCAAAAGATCAAGGGAATTTTGATTTCTCAGTTCATGGCGCCTTTAAAATGCTTTCCGTAGGATATATAAATTTTGCACATAAGGACAAACACTTAGGCCTAATGGAAAACATCTGAGAATTAGGATTTTTCCAACACTCCAGTAATCCGTCGGGTTTGAAATGCATATATGCAAATGCTTTATCTTTACGCTCACGTATGCAACAGTATACATACTCCCATCTTGCTTTTCTATAAAACAGATTCCTCTTCTTTACAGTACCACTGGGAAGGATAATATGTTGAGATTAGATCCCTGTTTGATACTAACACAAACGTAAGATTTGTGTCTAATCTTACAATGAGAAAGATGACGATTTAATCTTGCTAAAGTAGTAATGTATAGGAACCCAGTGAAGCTTAAATCCAAAGGTCAGGATTATAGGTTTCATCATTGGGATTATGGCTGCTTTATTATGCCGACCTCTCAGGAAGAGAACACATGGCTCATAGACCTAGAAATTATTTCTACACACAGCACAGAGACCATTTGTTTCCACCAGCGCCAGATGCTTTCCAATCTATTGCGACTCTTGATTAAACAATGAAACAAGAAGTAAATTGTGTAAGGGATTGAAAAGGATGTCTCTCAGCGAGGTTCATCTGTACAGTGCTGTAATACAGTAGCGAGGGAGATGTTGCCAGCAGGCTTGGTCTCAGCACAGACTAAAAATGGCAGGCCTGCTGGTTGCTATACCCACGATGCAGGGAAACCATGGCAACAGCAACGCAAAATGACAGTATGGAGAGAGCAGGCCAGTGTAATGCTTTCATCCAGCAGTGGAGGATGAAACCCTGCAAGTCTGTTTATTATAGCAGTATGTTAATATTTGTATGAATAAATAAATATAATTGAAAATAATAAATGAAAGTTCTATCTAAACTATAAGTCCAAAACTTTAAAACTTCAATAAAAACCTGGGGTTCCTATTTAAAGCTGAAAATATAAAGTTTTAGGATATTTGTACATTTAAAATATGAAATTGCATGTCATAAAAATACAAAAGAAGAAATACACAAAAGAAGAATACAATAAAAATATAAATAAAAAAAATAGGTCACTAATCAAATAAGCACATTTCTGAATCTTACAATCTTAAAATGTGATTAATTTGTAATTGAACTTTCAATTGCAAACTGAAACTGTTATGATAATCTAATTTGTAATGAAGAAACTATTAAATAATAATAAAAAAATAGACAATTTCAAAACAGTTAATTTAAACTCAAACAAAGATTGCCTTTAAGTTCAAAACTTAGTGACTAGATTATCTCAGAATGATCTCAGCTTCACACTGAGGACCTGCATGATTCTCAGAGAAAAGACCTGTCTGAAACACCGTATACTGAGTAGGTCAAGAAATACTGCGGCTGTTATTTGAGTCTGCAGAAACTGGGCAGAGCAGTCTCTTTGTTTGCTGCTGAAGTATTTACCAATTAAAGGATTCCTTTCAACTTTTTAGAACAAGTTTATACAGATGACAAAGATTGTGTGTTATTCTGACTGTGCTATTTCAGGCCTCTTACTATTGCAAAAAAAAACAAAAAAAAACTGTGTTTGTGTGTGTTTTAAGCATTCTTTTTTACTTTCTACTGACAAAAACTAAATCTTCACTACATCTATGCTTTGAAGTTTAAATGCAATCACAATCAAAACCTGGCACATGCCTCTTGTAAATTATTTCCATCAGGGAACACTTGCCACATCCTACAGCCTCATCCTACTCCATCTCTGTTTGAAACCATCTCCCATGAGGAAACACTCCAGCTTTTTAAACACCTACTGCTGAACTGCCTCTCCATACAAACCTCCAAAATATCTCTTCTGACCTCCTCCCATCAATCTCACCTCATAATTCCATTCTTGACCAGTGGCTCTGCTGCATCAGGTTTTAAAACCTCCCTACAGACATTATTTACCAGCACCATCAGGTCTGCTTCTTACCCAGCATGCTAAAAGATCTGGAAAGGGCTGAAAAATCAAAACTGGACAGACAACCAAACATTTGGATCTGCAATGCACCTTACCAGTACTGTTATCAAATATTATTGATGAAACTATCAAAGTTTTACCATCTTTATGTTCTGTTAAGTGTGTGGCAATGTTTCCCATTCCATGGTCTTTTGAAATAAAGAAAGTACAGCAATTTATGTAATGATGCACACAAAATAAATAATCATATCTCAAGAGGATTTATACATACTGCACGGAGAGTTCACATTCGTTATCACTGAATAACAACCAAAAGCAAGATTGTGCAAGCCATTTTCACACATCACTGGACTCGAAAACAAATGCCTGTCTAACACTAAAGGAAGTGTGGTATTATGTGCTACATTACAAACCTTTCAAATGAAATCTCTCTGCTTCAGATGATCTCTGGCCCTTTATTTACTGGTGTAAACCATGTAAAATGAAGAAATGCATTTCTAGAGACCTAGAGCAATTTCAGGTTTACTACATGTATTTTGCTCAGTCTGTTAAACTACAGGCAAGTGAAATATGGCACCCTGTTCTATTAATTGATTTATTTTTCCAGTCCAACTTTGTCTAATGTATTTCAGTAGAAAAGTTATCCAAAGGTGATCTAAGTAATAAGCTCGAAAAATTAGTTTTTCTTTCTCTGTCAGTTTTAATGCAGACAGATACTTGTTATTTACTAAGAGGCATTATCAACAGTTGTTTCTAGAAGATCTACAAATGGACACACTTTCCATTTAAAACATTTATATGCCATGAATAATAAATGACAACACTTACAGGAAGAGGCTCCCTTAATGTACATATCAGTGGATCTCCAGCCCTATAACAGAGGAGAATATTTCTGCAAATAAAACAGTGGTCTCTGTAATAAGCGACACTGGACTGTAGACTAGATTTCAGACTATGAGTTTATTACTCAAGTGGAGTGCTCTCAGGTATTGCAGCTGTCCTTTTGTAATGAAGAGAGCCAGGACAGAAATAGGCATGATCACAGCTACCTCCTCCAGAAATATAGCATGACAACCTGTTCATAAATTATGTATATTAAACAAACACTCAGAAAAACAGCAAAGCAAAAGCAAAATCATTTGCATTTCCTGAAGGAAATACAGTGTTTGCCAGGCAGTAAAAGTTTTTGTTATACTAACAAGTAAACTCTAACTTGATATGCACAAATAATAATAATAATAATATTGTTGTTGTTGTTACAACTCCAATAATAATAATTAGTATTTAAAAAAAAAAATAATGGGTAGTGTCATTGTTGTTGCTGTTTATATTAGTTGTATGGATAAGAATAACATAATAATAACAATAGTAATAATAATAATTATTATTAGTATCATTATTAACAACAACAGTGAACATTATTGTTGTTGCTGTTGTCATTGTAGTGACAACAACAACAATAATGTTCATTGTTGTTAATAACTATAATAATAATAATAATGTTGCTATTGTTGTTCTTAACAACAGCAATGATAATAGTAATTGTCGTTATTATTACTGATTGTGTTGTTGTTGTTCTTATTGTTGTAGCTGTTATTCATATTAGTTGTAATGATGATGATAATAATATTTAATGTTAAAATAATTATAATTAAATGAAAAAATTAAGAATAAATATTTATAAGCTATAAAATAAATTTAAGGTCAAATCAAATCTTAAATCAAAACATTGTGATTAATTCATAATTGAACTTTCAATTGCAAACTCATACTGTTATGATCATAATTTGTAATGAAGAAACTATATTGAATTTAAATGACATCCAAAAATGCAAAATTTCATTAGTGGTCAATTTGAGCTCAAACAAAGATTGCCTTTAAGTCCAAAACTTCAGGTTTAACATATATAAATAAATAAGGAATGTTATTTATATTAGTTGCATGGATAATAATAACATATTAACAATAACAACAACATTTGTTGCTTCAATTGTTAATATAGTAATTGTTGTTATTATTGCTGTTGTAGTAACAACAACAACAATAATGGTAATTGTCATTACTGTTGTTGTTAGTGATAATAATAATAATAATAACAATTATAATAAATATTAATATAATAATAATAATAATGTATTATTTTTAGCCTGCAAAAATTAAATCAGTGTCAGTAGAGGATTTTAAAACTTTATAAGCTACTTTTCTCAAAAGCATAAAGTCCATGGGCATTAAAAATGAATGGCACATCTACAGTAGGAAAAAAATCTAAACATCTACAATACAGTCTGAATGTGAGAGTATTATTCTGTATGAGGGCCTTGCAAACACTGCATCTACTTCAGCAGCAGTTCGTGGAGTCAGGTATGTTAAGTGGAAAGTCCACCCTGGATGCTGCGTGGATACACTGTTTGTTTAATCTAAAGCGATAAAGTCAGACGGCACACAGCCAATGGAACCTTCTTGAGCGTATCAGCTCAAGGACAGAGAGTTGTAACACTGACAGCAGCTGATGACAGCCAGCACTCCCCCTCCCTCCCAATCTGTTCACAGTCTGTTCCCCCTAGAGGAAAAGAGTTTAGCCCGGCTCTGAGCATGAGCGTGCATGAACTGTTAGATTATTGACTGGAAAAGCCCAGATAAAACATGCCACACATATTACAGCTCAGAAGTGCATAGCATGTTTAATTAGTAACATTTTCCCTCTTCTTGTACTGACATAAGAAATAACACTTTCATGATGATGTTTGATGTGTTTTTATACATTTTGATTTGAAATCACGTTCAAATGAATGATAATTAATAAAAACATACATAACATTCAAATGTTTAGGTTAGTAAGATTTTTTATTTTTTATTTTTTTAAAGAAATTAATACTTTCATTCAGCAATGATGCATTAAACTGATCAAAAGTGACAATTCAAAAGACTTCTATTTCAAAGAAATGCTGTTCTCTTGAATTGTATGTTCGTTTAAGAATCCTGAACAAAAATGTATCTCGGTTTCCACAAAAATAATAAGCAGCACAACTGTTTTCCACACTGATTATAAGAAATGTCTCTTGATATTAGAATGATTTCTGAGAGATTGTGTGACACTGAAGACTGGAATTACATTTTAAAATATATTCAAATAGAAAACGGTATTTTAAATTGTAATAATATTTTACATTATTAATGTTTTTTACCATATTTTTTGATCAAATAAATACATCCTTTAGAGACTTCTTTCAAAATCATTTTTAAAAAATCTTACCAACCCTACATGTTTGAACAGTAGTGTAAATATATGCATACATTGATGAAAATTAAAAACAAACCATAAAGATTCACAGTTTTAAGGTTGTGACTACATTTGCTAAGTTGCTAAGCATAACACTGCTTCTAAACCAGGGGTGTTAAATGTTAAATCCATCTCCTCCATGTGAGTTTTGTCTTAAACGGCAATGACATCTACAAGTGACAACTGAAAGGACATTTTGGTTTCTGTTTCTATTTCGTCTTGCCCTGCTCATTATAACTGTAGTTTAAACATTAAATATCTTCTGACTGTCTGTGACTGTGCCACACAAGTTTCGCAGTCATTATGAATGGATAAAATGATTGTAACTTGTAAGATCTGTAGGAGTAAAACACAGTATAAAGACAAGACATTATTTTTAGAATAATCACCATTTTCAAACATTATTCCTCACGCAGTCACACCCTTTTCCTCATCTTTGTCCACATGCTTGCTCTGCATCTTCTTGTTGCTGGACTGTCCTGCAGCAGGTGTCTGTTTCTCTGCTCCTCCGCTGTCTGGTTTGCGTTTGCTGGGAGTCTGGTTGTCTTCCTGAGCCAGGACTGTGCTGTGAGCCAGTCTGTCTTCATTAGGACTCGCTCGCTGGCTTGAGCTCAGTTTAGAAAATCTGTCTCTCATCTCCTTCAGTCTCTGATCCACCGTACACTTCTGCAGCTCCAGCATCACCTGCTGCTCCTGAAAGCATGGGGAGCATCAGAGACACAGACGGAAGGGGTGAGAAATACATTTTACAATGTAAATCCATTCCTCTTGCAAGTATATTGGGAGCTGTATAGGGGTCTCCATGAGGTGAGTCAGACTGACTGTTACCTGAAGCGGTTTGTCAAACCTGGGCTCTTTCTTCTCCGGTGGGCTGCGTATGTGTGTTGCCCTGTGGAGTTGAGAGGAGAGCTGCTGGTAAACTTCATCAAGTCGGTTTATTTCTCTTTCCATCAGAGGCACCTGAATCACAGGTGGATAAAAAACAGTAGATATTTCCATAGATGTACACTCTTCAGAATAAATAAAACACAACATGCAAAAAGTGCTTTCACTCACTGGGACTTGTGTTTTTAGGCCAGTTTGCCCTTGTCCTGTGCACAAAAGACCAAAAATTGTACCACTGTATCAGATGTTTACAAGGCTAAGAATGTTTTCTTTTAAAAATCGCTCTCAAAATCTCTCACCATCTCCATGTCTGTCTTTTAGAGTTGGTTTTAGTTCTTGAAGGAGCTGTTCCAACTTGAAGTATTTATATACTTGAAGTCTAAAATCAATGAAAATGAATGTTTTAATATATTCTTAATGTCAAAAACTCACCTTAGATTGGATCCTAACCTCTCTGCCAGCAGGTGCTCAGTGAAATGCGTTTCAGTGGGTATTTTTACACTGAAGAAGTCCTCTACTAATGTTCCAAAGGCCTCCGGTGTGTTTTCCTCATCCATCTAACATGTGAGCAAAAGTCTGTTTTAGCTCTTCCTGAATTTTATATTGTATATATTTCAAACACAAGTCTTACCTTTATTTTCCTCTGATCCTCAGTGAAACAGTGATGAAACAACTGCATGCTTAATGCTGAAATGGCCAAGTGGAAGGCTTTCATGAATTCAAGAGATTTTGAGCCTGTAAAAAAAATAGAAATGCAAAAGAAGAAGGTTCAATGTTTAATGCTTTTTATGTTTGGAGAACTTTGCAAATGTTACTGAAAGATGATACTTATCTCTTTATAAAAGCTTTTATAGAACTAAAAAAAAGCATTTTATATATATTTTATATATGTTTTAATTGTCTTATTTCGTGTATTAGTATCTTTTACTTATGTACGTATCTTTTAAGTATGTATTTTACACTACTGTTTAAAAGTCAGTACAGTTTTTTTTTTTTTTTTTATAAAGTAATACTTTAAGGTCTGGTTTCACAGACAGGGCTTAGGTTAAACCAGGCTTAGGCAATAGTTCAATTAGGACATTTATGTAGTTTTTTTAAAAACATGCCTTAGAAAAAAAAAAACAATACAGGGGTGCATCTTGAAACAAAACAAATACACTGACATATTTTACATTTACATTTATGCATTTAGCAGACACTTTTATCCAAAGTGACTTACAATGCATTCAGGCTATACATATTTTTGTCAGTATGTGTGTTCCCTGGGAATTAAACCCACAACCTTTTGCGCTGCTAACGCAATGCTCTACCAGTGAGCCACTTTAAGATCAGTTAGTGATCAGTGATCAGTTAAGATCAAGTTTCTTTCAGTAAAACAGCTCAGACTTAAATTTTAGTCTGGGATTAGGCCTAACCTTGTTTGTGAAACTGGGTTTTAGTCATCAAGGATGCATTAAATTGATCAAAAGTGACAGTAAAGTCTTTTACTTGTTAAAAACAAATTACCATATGAATAAATTACATCCTAAAATATATAAAAATAGAAAAAAAAGTTGTTTTAAATTGTAATCATATTTCAAAATATTACTGTTTTTACTGTATCTTTAAACAAATAAAAGCAGCCTTCTGAGCATAAGATATTTCTTTCAAAACAAATGTTGTCCTTAAGTGACTTGCCTTGTTTAATAAAGGTAAAAGAAATCTGTAGACATCTGTAAACAACTATGTAGTGAAGACTAGGGCAATCTTTCTTACCTGAGGTGATATAGGCCATTGAGTGTAAGAGAATGGAGATGAACTGGCCAGCATTTTGAAGCTTCCTCTCTAGGATGTACAGAATTTGATTGGCTGTGTCGTAATAAAAGTCTTTATGGCAGTAGGCCAGCAGGTTATCACAGTGAGAGACTGGCACCGTCCTGGCCAATAGCAGCACGACAGAGGGGAAGGAACAAGCTCTGCTCAGTAAACGCACAACATGGCAGCCAAACAGGAAGATAGCAAAATGCTGTGGGGAAAGGCTGTCAAGGGCAACAGGGATCAGGTCAGATGGTTCACCCTCTGCTGGGCTGATAATTACTGAAGAAGAAGAAAGCAGATGTAGGTCATTACAAAGCTCTGAAATGACAAGAAGACCTTACATGACACACAAAACAGACACAATAAATAAATAAAATATATTTTAAATAAATAAATACAATTGTTATATATCAACATTATTCATTAAAAGTGCATTTCTACTTTAGCTCACTGAATCCAAATGCATAAATGTGTAGTGTGTACCGACCGTCCTCTGTGTCGGATGTGTGGGCGAGTGTCTGGAGTGATTCCTTTATTTCCTGCAGTGTTTTGGACAGAGGAGTCAGAGACACAAACTTGGCCAGTTCCTCTTCACTCACGCAGGGGATGGTGCTCTGCTGTTGACCTGACAGATGAGAGCATGTACTGTGAGCATAGCAGGAGCCCTGGGTCAAAGACTGCAAACTGGTTTTTATCAAGGTCGAACCTGGATCTGAGGAAGCTGCCTCTGTGTCTGCACCCACTTTAAACTCTGACATGTCTGCAGGAGAAAACTGTAAAATGATACAGAAATACTTAATGGGATAGTTCAGCCAAAATTATGTACTCAATCAAACAGGTTTGATTTGTATTCTCCTGTGGAACACAAAAGCTGTAAACTGATGCATCTATATTAGATTCTGTGTATGATTTGTGAATGAATCATTTCAGATTGGTTGTGTGTGAACCGATTCACTGAAAAGAGGTGTTAAAAAGCAGTGCTATTTTAGTATTATTTCTATACTATTGTAGTTTTTATTTTAGTTTAGCTTTAGTGATTTTGTTATTTCTATTGGATTAAGATTTTTTTGCTTTATTTTTATTTTAGTTTTAGTAATCATGCTACTTCAGCTTATTTTTTCATTTATTGTTGAAATGTGGACAACATGTAAATCAAAATGTATTAGTCTTTGTCAATGTTAGTTAATAAAAATTTTCATATTCATGTTAATTCACAGTACATTAACTAATGTTAACAGACTGAATAATGTATTAGTATGTTTGAACTTAATATTAACTAACATGAATAAATGCTATATAAATATTGTCCATGTTAACTAATATAGTTAATGTTAACAAATGAAACCTTATTGTAAAGTGTTACCCAAATTGTTGCTCAAGTTTTTTTTTTTAAATTCTAATATTTACATTTAGTTTTATTTCAACTTTATTTTAATTAACAAAAATAATTTTTAATGGTTTTAGTTCACACTAACAACACAGCCCAAAAGAAAAAATCAAATGTTACACCAATAAACCACTTTTATGATTAAAGTGCCCCTATTATGGATTTTTGATTATTTTTCATGCAGTATTGTGTAACAGATCTATGTGTGTGTGAAAATTTTTTGAAGTTTTTTATATGTGAGTGTGCAGTGTATAAAGATATTGTCTCTCAAAAGAAAGAGTCGACTCTAAATCATTGAAACGAGTCGTTTTTAAAACAATTCCCAAGCCGTTTCATGATGACGTCAACATGAAAAATGAGCATATTGCCCGCAACTTGTTGGTCTTTTTGCATTGGTCTGAATGAAAATGCAAATTCATTCTTTGCCACTAGGTGCAGTTTTTGGAGTGGCAAAAATTGCTGTTTCCCTGGTAACGGCTGTACATAAAGCAGCACTGTGCTCACATGAACTGAGACCAGTCGGAACAATCATCGCAGATTAGCGTCATGCAAACTAGAGGTTTGGAAAAATTAGTCGTTGAGCGAATTGTTTGGGAGTCTTTGAGCAAGTAAGGTAAAAATAAATGCATATTATACAACAATGAAAGTGTTTTTTGACCTTGCATACATGTCATCCTGTTATTGGGGACTCCCAAAACCAAAATATGAACCTTTCATAACCCATAATAGGGGCACTTTTATTATCACTATTATGTGCATTCATTGGCATGGCTCAGTGTTGTTTTAATGGACTGAAACAAGTGACCTGAGTGTATCGGGTGTGAAGTTCACTCTCTCGAGTGTCTCTGTGGCTGTATGTTGCTGTGCTGTCCTGTTGCTGCCAGACCTCCCCATTCATTCTGCACAGCACTCCCTCCAAAGATCTCAGCACGGCCTCCATCAGCCCCATCCACGGCTCTGGTGCAAACACAAATACTTTCACAGACCTGTGACTGTTTAAGTCTGTATATACAGTACACACGTAAGGCTGGAGTTACAGCAAACTTCTGTCTCACCATGAGCAGTTTCTCTTTTCATCAGAACTTCATTGTCTAGTATTTTTTTCAGCTGGTTCAGTTTTGAAGGTTCCATATTTTCTAGTGTGTCCTAAAAACCAGATGTGCAAACCGATTAGTTACAGGGATTGATCATGTTATCATCATTATTTCCATTTTTGATGCATTTCTTATCTTCAGTTGACTTCCTGTTTCTGTCTTACCCTCAGAGCATCAATTTGCTGGCACATGTTCCTGTAAAACTCCTGTGTGTCTTTGCGGTGCTTTGCCAGCTGTGTTGCCAGATGTAAATTCTGATCCTCTAACTTGTCATACAGCGTTTTCACATTAAACTCCTCCAGCTCCATTAGTGTAGTTCTGAAAACTACATCAACATGGGATTTGAAAGAATTCAGAAGCGTTTTTGTATATGTATCCATTGTCAGGCATTTCAGATGATTGTCAGTTACTGTACCTCCTTTGCAAACAGCAGGTTCCTCTGATTCTGCTCCCTCTCCCACCCCTCTCAGACCTAGTAGCTCAGAGTCTTCCACACTACAACATTAATATTAGCAACATAAATAACAACACTGTTAAACATAATCTTTATCAAATCTCAAAATTAATGTCTATGTTTGATACTACTGTATACATTATAATGTTGTGATGGCTAAATGTATGTGTATCCTTTAAAGTAATTCTTCATACAGTATATATTGGCTAAGTTGTCAGAATTGTAATGTCAGTGCATCCCCAGTATTCTTGTCCAAACCTACTCCCTTTGACAAACATCAAGAAACCTCAACAATAAGCAGCTGACTTACCTTTCTGTATTATAAACATATTCAATAGGAACACTGGGTTCACCCAAGCTGCGCCACTTGGGCTTTGGCCTCCCTTGAGCGATGAGGTTGGACCGATTTGGTCTCAAGACAAGAGCAGAGGCTGTCAACACTATTATCAGCAACACCAACAGAGACAAGATCCCTATGGAGAAACACCACGCACATCATGTAAAGCATTCCTGTTAGCAAGAAAAATGCAACTTTCTATGTCAAAAGCACCCCACTTTTATTGTTGACTCACCTATGATGAGCCCCCAGTCTGGAAGCAGGTTTAAGCTGTGTTGTTTAACAATCCCGTGTCGCACAAGCTGTGCAGGAGTCGTCGGCTGGAAGGCAGCCATTGTGGGGTTACACTCGGAGCCCTGTTCACTCACAACCACTATCAGAGTCCAGTCGGGCACTGCGTTATCCAGGAACACATACTTTCCCGGCTCCATGAACACATGCGCAAATCTAACAAGATAAATCAATGCAGATCAGCTGCATATCTGTGTTGAAAGCTACATGTGATATACCTATCTAGTCTTACCTGCTGGAATTTAGCTGTGTGTGTTTGACAAGATGCTGCAGACGTCTAAATGCCCCAAAATCCCAGCCAGGGTTACTGCTGAACAGGTGATCCTTCTGGTACACTGGGATGTGACTGTAGTGGCGGTCTAAAATCACAGAATGACATGACACATGCATACCATACACTAGGCATCTTTTATTATTAGTGCTGTATTTGACAAAGCCATACCGGTGTGGTTGATGGTGAGCTGAAAGATGAGCATATCATTTGGGGACAGACATGCGATGGGATTTGGGATCCGTGGAAGAGGCTCGGAAACCTCATTCTGATCAGCATGTCGTTTCTTCCTGAAATCACTCTTCAGAATTTCAACAGGTTCTGAAAGGAAATACTGCAAGCTTTAATGTACAGTAGACAATCATTACCACAAAATAAACCCAGACAAGATGTTCTTGTACCTTCTCTCTAGGTTTTATTTTATGTTAATGTATAAATGATTCTGCTTATTTAAAAGCGTAATAAATAAATGTAAAATACTGATCTAAAATTTATTTGACATCTTGAGAATGCAGCAGCATAGAACTAGCTAAAAATATGAAATATAAAGAATAGAAAATCAGTCACAATCATTAAATATACACGGACCAGTCAGAATGAAGTATTACAGAGGGCTGTGTAGTAGGCCTAAATAAATAATAATAACAGTACTACTTTACAATTAAGTTCCGTTTGTTAACATCAGTTAATGCATTAGGTATCATGAACAAATAAACAACTTTTCACAGCAATTATTAATTTATTTGTTCATTTATAAATGTACTGTTGTTCATTGTTAATGTTTATGTTTGATCAGAATACATTGTCCATTTATACAAATGTATTAAATATTAATGTAAACTACTGTTAAAAAGTTTTGGGGCGATAAGATTTTATGTTAAAGTTTTATGTTCTGGACTATTTTGATGAAAGATCTGGGCAAAATGTTTGAGCCTGGAGGTCAGGTAAACACTGGCAGCTTACCTCTTACTAAAGAATCAACGAGCAAGGGGTCTTTTAAAATCCAACCAAACACTCCCTCAGGAGCGAACTGGACGAAGTGGATCCTTCCTATGTTCTTGACATGAACATCAGGTCCTAGTATATTTATCATATCCTAAGAGAAAAATGAAACAATGTTATTTTTAGCATGAGTTCACATCAATAAGCACAGTATAATAACTGATAGATAATAATGAAGCGTCTTTTTAACAGATCCTGATCCCACCCTGCTCCAGGTTTTGCTTTCATCTGCGGCTTTGATTCTCAACAGTAGCTGTCCGTCTGTATCCAGTCTGGCAGAGAGCACCGGCAGTGTGGACACACATGAAGAGTTACACAGCTCCTCCGCTGACACGTACCTATCGCAGTGACAACTGCAGAAAAATAACACAAACGTCTCGTTATAAGAAAACATTATTAGCCATGAACCATTACATGAAATTATAGTGGTTAAGTTTTAATAATGTGCACCACATTATGTAAAGGATAATATGGTTAGATGGTCATTATCATCATGAGGAGGTTTATTTTACATGAATGACTAGGTGACTGTAAATGATAGATAGATAGATAGATAGATAGATAGATAGATAGATAGATAGATAGATAGATAGATAGATAGATAGATAGATAGATAGATAGATAGATAGATAGATAGATAGATAGATAGATAGATAGATAGATAGATAGATAGATAGATAGATAGATAATACACAGAATTTCACTCTTCACTGGAACTGCAAACTTACATGCCCATCCCAACATCCAAAGTCCCACCCTGAGGTCCACATGTGACGTTACAGGAGTAGGTGGATGGGAAAACACATTCCACCGTAGAGGCCAGTCTCACCTGACCTGCCCCACAGCGCATCTTCACCTACACAGAATGAAGAGCTCCTTACTGTCTTATCACACAAATAAACTGTAGAAACACAGAGCTTTTCTTCAGTGCATGCATCTTACCTCAGGCTGGCAGTCCAGTTCACTGTCTGCGGTGGAGCTTTTTAAGTCTAATTCATTGTAAAAGACAAAACCGGTCTTACACAAGCACGACCCATCTGAGTGCTGGAACGCACGGTTTTTGCCTATGCAGCTACAAGAGGACGCCCCTATGAAAAGAAACAATATAAATACATTACATGCTCTGGTTTGTTTTTAAGAGTATAAAGGGTCTTTGATTTTGTAATGATGTAATCAATAAAAATAGTTGTAGTACTGTAGTAGTGAAAAATGTATATAATCTAAATACAAGTATTTAATTTTTGTTTTTGGAATTTTGGACACCCAGTGAAGAATTAGTGCTGAAAAGGCGTGAACATATACAGTAGTTATTTTTGTGCCTGACCTTATTGAATATGCAAAATTTATGGGAGAAGAGTATTAAAATTAATCATGCAACGTTTGTGCTCGTCAAATTACTGGTATTTGCACCACTGTTTAACGCCCATAAAAGTATGTCTTAAAGCAGGTGGTAATTTGAACTGCTCTTGGTAGATTGCCCTGGCCATTATGGAAATGATCTGGCTACGTCTGTGTTTTTTAATGTGGGCATTGTTAGTAAACCACCCACAAAATGTTCCGGTGCTTTTATGGAATTGTGTTCTAATGCTAATTTTCCCTGTTAAGTGAATCTGGCTCCTAATCTGTTATTACTCAGCACTGCCTGCATCTTGCATTTTTAAAGGCAAAAACACATTATGCATAAATGGCCCCTAAGGATAAAGAAAGTGTCTTAAAACACACTCTGACCTGCATCTGAGGTGGATGAGCTCCCACAGGGGAAACAGGCTCTCTGGGCGTGCAAGTGATTGAAGGTCCCTGGTGGGCATTTGTGACATTCCTCAGGTGATTCAGCACTTGTGCGGTTTCCATATGAGCCAGGCGGGCAGGGAACAGGATTGGAGCTGCCTTGTGGACAAAAGTACCCAACTGGACAGGGTTGATCACTATAATGGTGTGAGCCTAGTAAACAGATAATTCAAATATTAAACATAATCAATCAGCGCTGCTATTGTCTGTATTAAGAGAGCTCTTCAGTACTGACCCGGAGGGCAGTGATGTCCTGGAGGGCAGAGGAGGCACTGGAGGTAAGGGGAGCGACTGGGCCGATAGGTGCCGGCCCCACACAGCACACAGCTGCTCTCCTGAGACTTCCTTAAACCGCTGGTGTTCAGCGGCATCCAGCCATCCGGACAGGACAGCATGGTAGAGCTGTTGGCTGGGCAGTAATGTGGAAAAGTACATCTGCAAAAATCATTTTCTCTTAATTATATTTATATTTAAATTAATATAAGTGAGTGATAGGAAAAGTAAAAATAGAGGAAAGAAATATCACAATTAATATCCAATATCGAAAAACCTCTTGTTGCAATATATTATACATCCCTAGTAGGTTGGTGCTTACACTTGCTGTGGTGAGCTGTAGGTGCGAGATCCTTCAGGACAGAAGTATCCTGCAGGACACGGTGTGGGATCTCCTGTCTGGGGTCTACAGTATGAACCAGCTCTGCAAAGGGTCTCTGTGACTGACCCTGTATGATTGATCACTTTATTACACTTCACGGTTATAACATGTGCCATTTATACACCTATTAGTGCATTTGTAAATATCATGTACAAATCACACCTACCTGCAGGACATTCGTAAGAAGCTTGACATGGGATGCCTGCTGTATTGGGCTGGCCCGAGGTGCGAGGGTCTGGGCAGAAGGTACCAGGAGGGCAAGGCTCACACTGACTGACAGCAGCTGCCCCTGCCTGTGCCCTCATGGTGCCTGCAGGGCAGGGCACGGGGAAACCTGTCCCACTGCACCAATGACCCGGTGGACAAAGGAAGCTTGAGAAATCAGTGAGCCCTAGGGAGACGGTTATAATAACAAACTTTACTTGATGACAGGAACACAAAGATGTAAATTAATGTAAATCAACATTCTGTCAAAGAAATGAAGCATACATCTTATGGTATATAAAATACGCTACTGTTCAACATTTTGGGGTCAGAAGGATTTTTAAATATTTTTGAAAGAAGTCTCTTATGCTCACCAAGGCTGCTTTAATTTAATACAAAATACAGTGAAACCCATGATGCTGTTAAATATTACTGATTTAAAAAAATGATACTTTAAGATGATTTAAAATTAAATCTTTTCATCAGCCATTACTCCAGTCTTTATTGTCATATGAAATCATTCTAATATGCTGATTTGATGCTCAAGGAACATTTCTCATTATTATCAATGTTGAAAACAGTTTGAAAACAGTTAAAAACTGCTTATTTTTGTTGAATGAATGCATGTTCAGGATTCTTTAATAAATTAAAGTTCAAAAGAACAGCATTTATTTGAAATAGAAAACCTTTGCAACAATGTAGAAGTCCTTATTGTCACTTTTGATTAATTTAATGCTGATTTTTTTTTAAATAATCATTTTACTGACCAGAACTTTTTAACTGTACATAAATTTATGATTATATATACTATTGTATGTTCTACATGGTATGTCAGACCTGTGGAGTTACAAAAAGTGCCAGGGGGGCAGGTAAGACAGTCTCCTTTGCTTCCTGCCCCAGACATGGGCCTGTATGTAAACAGGGGACATTCTCTAGGCCCCGGCCGCCCCTTAGACTCATAATCAGCTATTCCGTCACAGTAATAGCCTGGTGGACACATACGTGGGATGGGATCACCTGTAAGAAGACAGAAAGCATCTAAAAATAATGCTTATTTTTTTTATTCAGATGGATTTAGCAAGCTGCTATACTAAGTATACAATACTATGTGGACATTTGTCAGAAATTAATTGAACAATTGGACATAATATTTACACATAGCACATGTAAATTCCAGTATAGCAATTGACGTACCCTCTTGGCACCAGTGTCTTGGAGGACAAGTTAGACAGTCATGTATAGTACTTGCTCCAGGGGTTTCTCTTATAGTGTTGGCAGGACAAGATAAAGGTTCCTCTGTGCCTACAGGGCAATAAAAGCCTGTCCAAAAACAGGAGCAGGAGTAAACACACACAGTGTGAACATCTCTTGATATTCGGATCATATAAAGCAGATATTTGATCACTTTATTAATGTATCAAGGCTCTCTTCTCTGGATTCATGGAAGGGTTTATAGGAAGATGAATAACGTACCAGCAGGACACAGTCCAGCACACTGTGCTCCCCACTCACACTGGTCTCTGTTTAGCAGAAAGGCGGCCTGAGGAGTGAATTCTGAACTGCCAGAGATGCACAGGAATCCAGCAGCACACAGGCCTTTCACCTGGCCAGCCCTGAATAATAATAAGCAGACACAAAAAACCAATAACTGAACTGTAATTATTTTCAGAAAAAAATGTGATGGACATACACTGCCATTTTTAGGATCACTGCCAATTTTTTATTATTCAGCAAGGCCAAATAAATTTGATCAAAAGTGACAATATATATATATATATATATATTTCAAAGAGATGCTGTTGTTTTTAAATCCATACAACATAAGCATAGTTCAACCATGAGAAGGGGTTCTCATGGTTGAACATACTATACAAAAGTTTTTTTAAAGTATTATTTTAGATTAGTTTTTAAAGGTTTTATAAAAGTATTATCAATACTTTTATAAAGGGGGATGCATTAAAAAAGCAATTTATTATGTTACAAAAATTTCTAATAAATGCAGTTCTTCTGAAATTTCTATTCATTAAAGAATCCAGAAAGAATTTTCCACAAAAACATTAACCAGCACAACTGCTTACAAGTGTTTTTAACATTGATAATAAGAAGAAATGTTTCTTTAGCATTAAATCAGCATACTGGATGATTTCTGAAGTATCATGTGACACTAAAGATTGGAATAATGATGCTGAAAACATCTCAGTTACATATGGTAACCCTTGGTACGGTATGGTAACGGAGACGTTGTGTTGAGTGTCATTTTGTTCAGCGTACAAAACTAGGAGTCGCTCTTGGGAGCCCAAACCCCTCTGACATCTTTGTTGAAAGGCCAATGAAATTGGGTGTGCAGAATTTGCATGGCTGGCCATGCCCCGGACAACCAGGTATAAATAGGCTCTGTGTAAGGGGAGATCTACCAAAACCCAGAACCTATCAACAGAATGTCTGTCTAGGGGAACACTGAGCCTCAATACGGCAATACAGTGGAAAATACACATGTGGGGCCTCAAGAGGAGTCGCTACACGTGGAGCACTAACCCAATACAAGAGTTCACTTGGGGGAACCTACCTCATAATGAGTTCTAATTGCAAGTTCCTCCATTGAACTTTGCTAATTAAAGTGCTTATGTGATAGAAGGGTAGTCCAGAGTACATGAAAGGAACCTGAGCTGGACTGAATTAGCGCATAACCACCCTAGGGGGGAGCGGCGCTGGTAGCAAGCTCTACAGCCTGCCAGTCTCCTGAGTCAAAGAACTGATGTTCAGGACTCTAGAAGAAACTGGTTTCATTCACAGATTATAAAATCTATCAAATGTATTAGCCCAACCTGCAGCTCTACAGATATTCGCTAGAGAGGCCCTGTTCACCAGGGCTGCTGATGCAGCCATGCCCCTGGTAGAATGAGCCCTTACTCCCAGTGGGCAAGGTAGGCCTCTGGCTTGATAGGCCATTCAGATCGTATCCACAAGCCAGTGGGAGACCCTCTGTCTGGAGAACTGTCTCTCTGACAGCATTCCCCTTCTGATGTCCTCTGCCTGAAACTCTGAGTGCATTCTAGGTATGTGCATAAGCCTCACACTGGGCAGAACAGAGACAGGTCGGGGTCCCCTTCTTGGAAGGGGATAGCTTGCAATGTTACCACCTGGTCCCTGAAAGGAGTGGTGGGAACCTTGGGCACATATCCAGGCCGGGGTCTCAGGACAACATGAGAGTCTGCCGGCACGAACTCCAGGCACTATTCGTTAATGGAGAGGGCTTGGAGATCCCCCACCCTCTTGACAGAAGTGAGCGCAGTCAGGAGGGCGTCTTCATGGAGAGGGCACTGAACTCAATGGACTGAAGGGACTCAAACGGATCCCTCTGTAAGGCCTGCAAGACCACAGTGAGATCCCAAGAAGGAATGAGATGTGGAACCTGATAACCAGATCATGCTTCCCCACCGATCTGCCTCCCACGGTGTTGTGGTTAGCCGCAATCGCGGCCACGTACACCTTAAGTGTAGAAGCAGACAGTTGCCTGTCCAGGCCTCCTTGGAGGAAGGAGAGCACAGATCCGATGCCACATCTCCGCTGGTCCTTCCCCTGGGAAGACCACCAATTCACGAAAAGGCGCCACTTCAGGTCGTACAACTGCCTCGTTAAAGGACTCTGGCCTGAGTAATGGTATTCACCACAGCTGGTGAAAGGTCTCTAAGTTCCTCCTGGTCGTGTCCAGGGACCAAACATGAAGGTTCTAGAGAGCCGGGCGTGGATGTCAAATTGTGCCCTTCCCATGAGAAAGGAGGTCCTTACTCAGGGCAATTTGCAAGGGAGGAACTGTTGCCATAAGCACAAGCTCCGTGAATCAGGTCCTGTTGGGCCAATAAGGGGCCACAAGCAGAAGCTGTTCCCCATCTTCATTGACTTTGCACAATATCTGTGCAATGAGGCTCACTGGGGGAAACACATACTTGAGCAGGCCCCTGGGCCAGCTGTGAGCCAGTGCTTCTGTGCCAAGGGGAGCCTCGGTCAGGGAGTAGCATAACTGGCAGTGTGTCAAGTCCAACAAGGCAAACAGGTCCACCTGCCTGGCCGAACTGACTCCAAATCAGCTGAACCGTTTGGGGGTGAAGCCTCCACTCGCCTCTGACCGAGATCTGTTGCGACGGGAGATCCGCTACATGATTGAGGTCGGCCGGGATATGAGTGGCATGCAGAGACCTGACTCTGTGCTGGCTCCAAAGTAAGAGATGGTGGGCGATGGGAGCAAACACCACCCTGGTGGTTGATGTATGCAACCGTCGCTGTGTTGTCCGTCCGGACCAACACATACTTGCCTTGGATCAATGGTTGAAACCTCCTCAAGGCCAAAAGCACTGTCAACAACTCAAGGCAATTGATATGCCAATGCAGCCAAGGGCCTGTCCAGACCCCTGATGCTGCACACCTGTTGCCAAGGACTCAAGGTACGGTGACACAATGGTGTGATGTTCACACGGTGTGAGCCGTGACGCCATGGCACACAATTCCACCTTTGTAGCTCTCAGAGAAATTGTACTCTTTAAAAGGGAAATTAATTCTTTAGAGATCGCCATTGAAGCACCCTGGGGTATTTTCACAAAACTTATCTGTGTATGAATATGGACCGCTGACCGAGCCTTAGATCCAATGAACGAGGAATCGAGTGACAGACACTGTATTTGGCTCCGAAAAACAGAACGAGTGAGCAGATGCTATGCTTGCCTATTTATACCCAGATGTCCGGGGCATGACCAGCCATGCAAATCCTGCAAACCCAGTTTCACTGGCCTTTTCTCAAAGATTTCAGAGGTGTTTGGGCTCCCAAGAGTGACCCCTAGTGTTGTACACTCAACACACCGTCGAAGTGAACAACAGAAAGGGAACTCATCTTTGCCATCACAAGAATAAATTACATTTTAAAATATATTATAACAGCTATTTTAAATTGTAATAAATATTACAGTTTACTGTATTTTGACCAGATAAATGCAGCTTTGGTGAGAATAAGAGACTTCGTTCAAAGACATTAAAAATCTTACTGACCCGAACATCTGAATAGTAGCATACAAATAAATAATAAAATAAGGTCATAACAAGGTCATAAGTGTCTATGATTGAAAAAAAAGTCTTATAAGGTCTGTAAACATACTTGCAGAACTTTCCTGGTGGACACGGCAAACACTCTCTCTCCTCCTGCAAACCCCCCACCTCAAGTGGGGTGTATGTGCCATTAGGACAGGGCTGAGGAACCATTGTTGCTGCAATTACAAGCAGAATGAGACAATGTGCGTGTACTAATGACACCACAGACACAATATAGAGAATTACAGCAGCATGGGTTACCTGCAGGGCAGTAGGAGTGTGGCGGGCAAGGCCGGGGGTCTCCGATAATTGCCTCCTCACAGTAATAGCCTGGACGGCAGGGGATGCAGTTATCCGAGCCCGGATTTGGCTGGTACTGTCCCGTGGGGCAGGGCAAGGCCAGGGTTGAGCCCAAGGGACAGTAATGACCCTGAGAGAGCAAAACCTGTCAGTCAGGTTGCTAGGCACAGATTAAAAAGCGATAGAAGGGAGTGAAGGAGGCAGAACTGACCTTGGGGCAGAGGAAGGCGTGTGGGGTGGTGGAGGAGAAGTCTACTGGGCAGTAAAAGCCTGCAGCACAGGGTCCAGTTGGAGCATCCAGGCCCTCGCTAGCACAGTAATGTCCTGCTGGGCAGGGAAGACAGCTTTCTATGGAGTAACCCCCTGTGGGCAGATCAATATTATGAGGACAAAACACTGCATGTTAGTAAATAAAGAATGTAAATGGTAAAATATTAATGTGAAAAAGGTTCCAGAGAATATGGAAAGGGCAATATTTAGAAACGTGTGAATTATATTGTTAGAGTGAATTTATAAGAGCAACTAAAGCTGAATCTGTGCAATATTATTTATGCATTTAAGCCACACAGTGTATTGGATTTGATAGCTAATTTATTTTGATGCGCTATCCCTGGTAAATTATTCATATGCAGCTACATGTTGCTTCTCTTGTTGTTTTTGTTTGCGTATAATAACTGCCCTTTTGAACAGCTTTATTGTTTTTCCTTAGAGGCTCTAAATGTTTTATAGATTTTTATACTACGGGGCCGTTGAATGCTTGAATCTGATTGGCTGGCGAACGTTCTGAGGTGTGCAATTATTTTCAGGGAAATGCACGGCGAACGTAGTTCAAGGCAGCTCTCTTGACTGTTTTACAGTTCCATATCACTTCGCATAGTTAACTGTAATAATGGACACTACGGTCACACAGTTTGCACAAAAAGGTATTGTCAGAACTGCCCTGACGACTTTATCAGTTAGCCTATATAGTGTAGCAACTTAAAGGCTACACATGACATTTATCATTAGCGAGGTAATAACAGCACTGTTTAGAGACGCTACTGCAGAACACTGTTGAGGGACGCACAGAGGTAGCCTAATTCACACAAGCTCTCTCTCTCTTTCTTTCTCTTTCTCTGTGTGTCTCTGTCTCTCTCACTCTCTTTCTAATAACTTCATTAATAACTGCATTAGAATGCTATCAATGGCTCAAGCCTCCATTACCAGCTTTAAAATCCCTTTAAATATATCATCTGATCGATGTCTTGTGGTGTGGTAACCGTAGTATAAGTGGAATAATTGACTCTGGGCCGTTGAATTATTAGAAAAATAATGCACACCCACTTCGCTTCGGGGCCGCATCACCACCTCAGGTGTGCATTATTTTTCTAATAATTCAATGGCCCATCATCAATTATTCCTTACATATTAAAATAAATGTGTGGGTCTGTACAAACCTGTGAGATTACGAATGCTGCCTGCTGGGCAAGGCAAAGGCATAAGGGTTCCAGAAGGGCAAAAGTGACCCTTCGGACAGGGGCCATTCCTGAGGTAGCCAGTTGTATTCAGAGGAGCAGGATTTGGAGACCCTCCTTGGCAGAAATAACCTTGCTGGCACTGGCCTACAAAACAACAATTAGTCCATATGATACAGTCACAGACTAAAACCTGTGTTCTTATAAAAAAGTGTGGGATGATATCAGACCCTGTGGTTGTGACGTTCCAGGTGAACTGCAGTAAAGGCCGGTAGGGCAGGGCACACAGGCAGCCTCCGATTGAGCTCTGGTAACCTGTCCCAGTGAGCCCACAGGACAGGGTACAGCCGCAGCAGTGCCAACAGGGCAAAAATGACCTGATGCAACACAGGAAAGATGGCAGATTGTTAGCAAGCATGATAGTATATACACTACTGTTCAAAGTTTTGGATTCAGTCTTATTTTTTTTTTTTTTACAAATTAATTCAGATTTATTTTTTTGTTATTAATTTTTTTTTAATTTTATTATTTTCTTCAGAAACGACACATACTGTAAAATTGATCAAAAGTGAAAGTAAAGATATTTATAATTTTATCTTTTATACTTTCTATACATCAAATGATCTTGACAATAATGTATCATGAAAATGTATCACGGTTTCCATTAAAAAAATTAAGCCGCACAATTGTTAAGAAGCAATGTTTCTTTAGCAGCAAATCAGCATATTAGAAAGATTTCTGCGAATCATATGACACTGAAGCCTTGAGTAATGGCTGCTGAAAATTCAGCTTTGCATCACAGGAATAAATTAGATTTTAATATATATTAAAATAGAAAACAGTTATTTTAATTTCTATTAATTTTCACAATTGATCAAATAAATGCAGCATAAGATACTTTTTTTTAACAACCATAAAATAAATCTTACTTACTGCAAACTTTTAAATTGCATTGTATGATGGGGAAAAAAAGGATTTGCAGCAGAATACAAAAACGCAATTACTTATGAGCCATCATAATAATCTCAGCACAGGGCTGGACTCACCCATGGGACATGGGGATGGCTCCTGTGTGCCAGGGGAAGGACACATAGTGCCAGCTGGGCATGAGAGACAGTGGGCGGCACCAGGAGCACTGCTGTATGTGCCAGGCTCACAAGGCACTTCCAATGGAGTACCAATGGGGCAACTGTGTCCGCTTGGACAAATATAACCCTGCAGTCCATCTACCGGTCGAGCACTACGACTGCCATTGATACACACATATCTGTGAGGGAGAAATAAAGCTGTCATAAACTATATTTCAAAAGAAAATCATTGTTTTATGAGCATACACCAGGTTTTAGATGCCTGATGAATAAATCTCCTCAACGACCCAATCGCAAAAGCACTTCACTGCCACTCCACTGTATCTGTTTTCCAACCCAGCCACAAATGGATAGAAACTGGATCCACAGAGTCGTTTTAATAAGTTATCTTTCCTGACTCATTTGCACTTTACATAACATTTCAGTAATGGAGAATATCAATAATAGTTTCAGCACTACTTCGTAATGGACAATAAATCTTTAACATCTGAAATCGTGCCACTAAGATCCATTAGCAATGCATGAGTGCACCAGGTTGGCTCAACTCAAGTGGGTGTGGGTGTACCTTTGTCAGATGACTGTTTAGCTACTGAAAAGCATAGATATAATTACCCAGCATCACAGAGAGCTGCTTCTGATGGATAGACCATAGCAGTCTGCTCACAGAAGTACCCAGGAGGACATGGCTGACACTGCTCCGCCCCACTCAACCCTGGAGAGCTGGAGAATGTTCCAGCGGGGCATGGGAGAGGAGAGCCGATACCAGTTGGGCAATAATGGCCAGGCGGGCACATGCTGTTGCCTGTAGATTCAATCTGCAAATCACACACTGTAAATGAGTTTAACCCTTTGTGAACACATGGTGTCTTTTTTAAGAAACTGAACTAATGATATATACCACATTTCCAGTGCCGTTGGGACTTGTGGCACGAAGGGCAGTGAAATCCATCCTGGCAGCGCCCTGTAGGCTCTGAAAGACCATGGCGAGCACAAAACATGCCTAGACAGACAGATTACATAAATCAGATGTAGATGTAAATACAAACTGTTCAAAAGTTTGGGGATAAATTATATTGATATGATAAATTAATGAAATAATGATCTGATAATATAATGTAATAATGATAATTAAGGTTTTCAGTAAAAAAGGTATTATAATGTGTAGCTTTTCGGGGGTCTCTGGGTCTGTAAAGGTTGGAAACCCTTATGAAAAGAGCTAAACAGATCCTCCACAGTGTTGTTAATTTAAATAAAGCTGAAATAAAATATAAGTATTACATGAAAAACTGAAAATAAACTGAAGTACTAAAATTACTAAAGCTAAAATGTTAATACATACCATTCAAAAGTTTGGGGTCCATAACATTTTTAAAAGTTTTTGAAAGAATGCTCTTATGCTCACTGCCTTTATTTGATAAAACATACAGTAAAGACAGTGAAAATGTGAAATATTTGCATAAATTAAAATAGCTGTTTTCTATTTTGAAACGTAATTTATTCCTGTGCTGCAAAGCTGAATTTTCAGCAGTCATTACTCCAGTCTTCAGAGTCACGTGATTCTTCAGAAAGCTTTCTAATATACTGATTTCTTATTATTATCATCAATGTTGAAAACAGTTGGCCAGCTTAATATTTTTGTAGAAGCTGTGATACATTTTTACAGGATTCTTTGATGAATACAAGCTCAAAAGAAAAGCATTCATGAAATAGAAATCTTTTACTATAAATGTCTTTACAGTAATTTTTTTCATCAATTGAATGCAGCCTTGCTGAATAAGTATAACTTATGTCAAAATATTACTGACCCACAAATTTTTGAACAGCAGTCTCTGTATTTAATAATTTTTTTTTTTCGTTGTCATGTATTTTCAGTTTGACCTGCAGGACATCGTAGACATTCATCTATACTGGCTGTCCCAGACTGTGGCTGCATTGTTCCTGGAGGGCAGGGGAACTGAGTGCCCTGTGATGTGCCTGTGGGGCAGAAATGCCCCGGTGGACATGGAAGAGGCTCTGCTACTGCTTCCCCTGCATTGTAATGCAATAGGATCAATTGTAATAGATTTATAAGAGCACAGAGATGGTTTTAAACCAATTTTCTTGTAGACAGAATAAATACCGCACCCTGACAGTAGTAGCCTAATGGACATGGCTCACAATTTTCTCGGTGACTGTTGCCCATGACGGAGCTGTAAGTGCCTGCAGTGCAGGCCAGGGGCTGGTGTATGCCTGTGGGGCAATAGAAACCGGCAGGACAGAGGCTCTGCTCCGGACTGCTGGAGCCCCAGTCACAATAGTAGCCTGCAGAACATTCACCTACACAGTACAATAGAATTAGACAATAATAGAATATGACTCATGGTTGCATCATACAACTCCAAATTCTGGCATAACATCAATGCTTTAGCGGTATTGTAATGGTTTTAGGGGTCTTTGAACAATCCTTTTCCACACAGGATAAAAAAGCAAATAATTTTCTTTTAAAAAATTGTTACATTTGAATGAAAAAATAGAATCTAGAATATGAAAACCTATCTGTGAAAACAAATGATTCGAATGAGAGAGAAAGGGCATGCAGAGCATTTTTGTCTTTAAGATAAATTGTATTTATATGATAAATTATTTAAATAATGATCTGATTATATAATGTAATAATGATAGTTAAAGTTTTCAATAAAACTTTACGGGGCTCCTTTGGTTGTCTGAGAGCCTTTTTGGGGGTCTCTGGGTCAGTAAAGGTTGAATACCCTAATGAAAACCCTGAAGACTCCTCCATAGTGTTGTTATTGTTAACTAAAACTAAAATGGTTCATTCATTTAAATGAAACTGAAATGAAATACATATATTAAATGAAAAGCTGAAATAAAAATTGAATGTACAAAAATTGCTAAAACTAAAATGTAAATGAAAGCTAAACGCAAATATTTAAAAGCAACAAAAAAGAATAAAAATGACAAAAGCACATAAAATAATTGCTAAAAATTAAAAAGAGAAAATATACAAATTAAAAATATTAATAAATCGTACAATATTGTATAAATAATACTAAAATAACACTGTTCCAAAGAGCACCTGCTCTTGTTCCCAGAAGGCAGTATGCCCCCGGTGGACACAAAGTGCCAGTGCTGTTGTCAGTGGGGTTGGGAACTGTGGCCTGCACAAAACAGAGGAATCCAGGGGCACAGGGCCGAGGGCTCAGAGAGTCCATCTGAACCGCAGAAATGTCCCATAGGGCACACCAGGCACTGCTCTGCATTTATACAAAAAACAAACCCAGTAAACAAGATATAAACAGAAGAATGCATTTAAATCATGTTCACTTGCTCAGTTATTGCAATACAGAACTGAATAAATCACCTGCTGAAATGAGGCCAAGAGAATCACTGTATGTGCCTTTGGGACATGGAACTGGGTTTCCAGACTGAGTCTCACTGGGGCAGTAAAAGCCTTCAGGACAGACCAAAGGAGTGCTGACCCCCATAAAACCTTTTGTGAGGTTGATGCAATAGAAACCTGGAGGACAGGGTTTACACTCACTCTGTCCCTTCTGATCCTGAAACTGACCTGCGATCAAACAACAACAGCAATACATAAAAAGACCCATGAGTACAAATGATTTTTGCATTTGACCTCTTCTAGAAATGGTAGTAACTTCCTAACTAAAGTAAATTTCGCTAAAATGGAGCTATATAAAGTCAAAGGAGCATACAGTATATCTCTAAAATGGAGTAACACAGTACCTCCAGGGCAAGGCATGCAATCATCTGTGCCCTTTCCCCCACTATCAGGGTGCCAGCTGCCCACTGGACAGGGAGTTGGCACAGCACTACCAATTTCACAATAGTGACCTGGAGGACAAATATCACCATACACGGCTGACACAGGAGCTGAAGTCGGAGATCCTTCACTGCAGAAAAACCCTGTAGGAATAAAACAAGCTATATTAATATTCAATTTAAAGAAGTCCTGTGAAGACCTAAAAAATGTCTGCTGTAAATGATATTCAAACCTGGCAAGCAGGGTCCACTGACTGTGGTCAGGCCTGGCTCTGAGCAATAAAACCCTGGTGTGCAGTTTTGGCATTGACTTACATCTGACAATTGACGCTGATTGCTGTAAAACAATTAAATTTTTATTTTTTAAAAATTGCAGTTAATAGAATTACATTTTTAATAAAAAATGTAAGTTAATTACAATTAGTTTTTAAATATAATGCAATGCAATGAATGTTCTCCCTTTTTAGTTGCTTTTAATATAAAGATTTGAAACATTTATTTCAGTGCTTTGGTATTGTAATGTCTCACATCGATACCTAAATGTGCCCTTGGGACAAGGTATTCCTGCAAAACTTCCAGCTGGACAGTAAGACCCAGTTGCACACAGTATTCCAGTCTCATTATCATTTGGGGAGGGAAGGACGGCTCCTCCAAAACACAAGAATCCAGCACTGCAAGAGCCAGTTGGTGACACATTTCCTGGACAGACAAACTAATATCAGCTCCACATATTAGACCAAGCAGGATTAGCATGTTCTCTCTGGGGAAAATATAATCATTGTTCATGCGTCATACCTGACCCCATACAATAGGTCCCAGGGTCACATTGAGAGCATTCAGAAGACTCGGCCAATCCAGACAGGTTCCCATAACTCCCTGGAGGACATGGATGCTGATTAGATGCCCCAACTGGACAATAAAATCCAGGCTGACATGGGAATGGTTGCGTCATACCTAGTTACAAGAAAAACATCCTTATGTACTGTAAAGGCATAAAGAAGAGATATATATTTCATCCATTAATTTGTTGCAAATATCATTCATACCGTTTTCATGACAGAAAAAGTGGGCAGGGCACACCTCACATCTATGTTGGCCTAGACTGGGCTGGAAGCTTCCTGGGAAACATGGCCTCTCTATGATGCTGCCCTGTTACAGCATTATGAGTATTATGAGTATGTTTTATAAAGGTCACTGTCATGTTTATATTCACTTTTAACATATTAAAAGATTTAAATGCATTAAAAATGTCAAATTAGGGAATTAGATTCAAATTAACAAAGTAATTTCACTAAATTCATGCCATTTCACTTTTGGTTTTTTATACTTTTATAGTATATTTGTTTGAGTCATTCTCAAAAATGTACATTTCAGTCATAAAAAAAATGAAAAAAATGCAAAACAAAATATTTTAATAATACAGAAAAAAAAAGTCAAACGTCCCTAGTGTCATCAGTTACAATAAATAATCTAAAAAATAAATGTATTTATAATAAAAAAGAATAATATAAATGTAAAAAGTTTATCCCTGTATTTAATGTAAAAATAAAATAAAATAAAATAAAAGTTCAAATGTGCATATGGTGAGATTTCCACTTACACTTTCACAGAAGTGGCCTGCTCCACACACATACTCTGGTGGTTTGGATGTGTTCTGTCCTCCAGGGCAGTAATAGCCCTCAGAACACAGACCAGAGGGCTTGGTTAGGCCTTTTCGCTCACAGAAATATCCTGGTGGACATTCAAGGCAATCGTCTGCAATAGATCCTCCAGCAGAGTCTAGTGAGTATTAAAACAGTGGAACCATAAAGCTTCCGGAAAAATTCAAACCATTAAGTGACTCGTACTATAAGAACGTGATTGATAAGTATCCTGCCACAGCGTTTTAATTGGTTAATGGAAAGTAAAATGTTAATAGACAATAAAAACAGGGATGCAAGAGTAGGGCCAGCGCCAAGGGTGGTGGGGGGGTTGGTACGTGAGGGGGAGACGCCCTTGCTCTGACTATCTCGCCCCCTCACTCAAAATGAGTGTGAAAATAGATTTTAATGAATAAATAAAAAATAAAGCTGCCAGGTGCATATGCTTTCTAGTATTAATATTATGCTACTATAGCAACAATATAGGACAGCCTGTTTCACAAAGTCACATTTTAATTGTTACATTTGACACACATACAGATGGTAGACAACCAAAATGGGTAATACCGCCGCGCGTACCGCCGCCGCAGGGCCGCGGCGTTAACTGCAAGTCAGTCAAGTGTTAAAATCCTTCGCGACACTACCACCAGGTGGCGCAAAGGGACGGATTGCGAACTGAATGTAATTGTAAAATGAGATAAAAGGAGGAGGTAAAACAACAATAACATTATGATATAACATTGTACCATCGTTAAAAAACCATTAAAAAATGTACAGTGAGTTAATTTCAAAATGTAGGATAGTCTTAGGCTACAGTCTACTCATCAAAAATTAAAAGAAGACCTTTACACAAAGGATCTTATGCTTGCTATTGTTATTAAACAGTCATTAAATATAAGGCCTATATATACGGATAAAAAGCTAAATGTTTTCATTTCGGTTCATTCTTGGTTTTAAAAAAAAAATCCTTCAGGTTCCATTTGCAGATAGAAATGACGGTCCAGCATTTAGCAATAATTATGAATCATTCTGTTATTATTCTTGATTTTTCAAACTGCTAACACTTTGTATTTTTTAATCATGCCTTTAATGTGTGACCAAAAATTTTGTATTTTCTGTTTCAGCTGTTTGATCGCGCTGGTGCCTCGCGCACATTCATTGGAAACAGTAGCCGTTCACCGTGCCATTCGGCGCGAGCAGCGGTCCACTTTGGCATATATTTGTTAATTATGATTTTAAATTTTTTCCCCGTCGATACTGAAACACGCGTGACCTACAAAGCCTATTTTTCCTAATGAATAATAGTTAAGCTTGAAATAGGCAACATCACGAATATGGAAACGTTTGGATTTCTCCCGAATGAGAGCCCAACCTTACCTTATGGTTCGCTTTATATTATTATTCATTTTTTTATGTTTGTTTGTTTATAGCTAAGCCTATATTATTATATACTGCAATTTTATTTATCCATTAGAATTATATAGGCCTATTTGTAATTATTGTTCTGTTCTGATAAATGTGTTAAATTTAAAGGATTTGTTGTTAAGTGAAGAGAACTAAAAATATCCTGTTGGCACATTATAACATTATTAGGCCAGCCGTTATTTGTTTCTGAATGTAATAAAATGCAACTTATACATGACTTATATATTCTTATATATATACTTATATATTTTTTCCTCTCACAAACTTAATTTATTTTTTAGCCTGTTTAAAAAAAATAAATAAATAAATAAATAAAATAACATGCAGCAAACGAAAATAGGTGATTAATCGGTTAAAATTTGTTACTGTGGGGTAATTATAATTATTATATACTTAGGAACAGAGTCTGGGCCTAATCTAGGCTATGAAGGTTTTTTATTTTTTTTTTTATTTTTTTTCATTGCATCTGAAAATGACTTTGTGCGGCACATTCACGCTCAACCTGCCTCGCGCGTTGCTCAGCTGTGGACGATTTAAAAATGTTTGATATAAAGGTTGCTGTCCCATTTTATACAGGAATTGTTCATTTAAAAAAAAAAATCGAATTATATTGTTAGTTCTAATTATATTGTTAACACAAGTTAATTTAGGCTATTTAACATGCACTGTGACATTTTTTAACCCTTTTTAACTTATAAACTCCTTGAGATTTTAAAGTCAGTTTAATAGTATTGAAGTTCAAGTTTTTAAAAAAAGGTTTTAAATGCTTAAATTATTTCTATGAATTAATAATATGTTATCAGGTTTTAATTGCTTAAATTATTTCTATGAATTAATAATAGGTATGTTATCATGTTTATTCTTGTAGAAAATAAGTGTTTATTCTTTAAGAAAATAAGGGAAAAAATAAGGGACGATCCAAATATTATTCATATTTGTTTTGCTTCACCTATTTATGTAAGCTACAATTATTCTAAAAAAAAAAAAAAAAAAAAAAAAAAAAAAAACACATAATGTAATTAAAAGTGCCATCGGCCTGAGTAAATTTGACCATTATAGAATTGTGGCTTTAAAGGTTAGTGATTTAGGAGGTGAAAATACTGTGAAATTACAAATGTTATGGGATTTTAAAGCATAACAACTGAAGGGCTATGAAACGTTAGCCCAGTGGTTCTCAACCTTTTTTTCAACGGGCCGCACTATGGTCCAAGTGCAAGTCTCGCGGGCCGCACGCATAACGTCATCAATACAAACCAACCTGATTTATAATATTATAGCCTAAATATTATGATATTTAATCGATTACATTCATTAAAATACATTAATAATTCTACTCCCCATAAATAAAACACCTGATGCTGTCGGGAGCTGACCAATTTTGTGAAATTCGGCTAGAAAGGAGTAACAGCACAATGAAGTTGCCATTGTAAGTTGCAGTCTGTAAGACGCGCACGGGAGCATGACTTGACGCGCGACATTGCAGAAAATGTGCGTTCACAAATGTAGCCTATGTTGATCCAAAATATGGAAAGCACTTTCGAATTTAATAATATGAGGTTCTCTCCAGAGATGTTTTGCCACATTTCTGCAATTAAGGATGATTGCTGCGTAGTATGGGTGTTTCTATTTGCCTGAACTTCTTCAAGTGAGAGCACTCTCCTTCACTGCTGATACTGTGACTATTCTTGTTTGTATGTGTTCATTTGCTGGCATTTCCACACTTCTTTTTACTCCCTTAAAAACAAATTTGTCAATTCTGATGCTCAATTTTACCGAACTAATGGCTGTTGATGAGTATTTGAATTGAATTCTGCCAAAGTGCGCGCTTGTATGTGTTCATAAAATGCGGAACGTATAGGTCTGCTCATGTCTGAAAATAGGCTAATATATGAAAAACAAAAGAATTTTACATATAAACATTAGGCTATAGCTTATATTTATTTAGTACATTTTTAAATGAATGTAAAAACTAAAATTGATTGTATATGTGAAGTTTGTTTTTTTTTTTTCTGTTTTTTTTGGTGGGCCGCATTTGAATTCGTGACGGGCCGCATGCGGGCCGCATTGCGAACCGCTGCGTTAGCCAATAAATCATTTTTTTAAACAATGGCACTTAAAGTTTTGAACTAAAATATTATTTCAACCATATAGCCTGTGAATAAACAAAATGCATACTTTTCAATGAAAGAACACTGAGAGTTTGCTTCTGGTGTTTGGATTTGTACTTCAATAATGAGCTCCAAGTTTAGGAATAGCCAACACGGTTTTTTTTTTATTTCTCTCTCTCTCTCTCTCTCTCTCTCTTTCTCTCTCTCTCTTTAACTCTCTATTTAATTAACAGCATTAACTTACAATGAAATACATCTTCCTTCAGGTAGACTGAATGTTTTTCTGTCTTGCTAAATGTTGGGCTCATGATCAGTAAGCTGTATTCGCTCAAACTGATTTAGTTAAATCAAAATTTGCGGACTTTGAAGCTGGGCGCAGTTAGCGCGAGTCACGCGCGCTGTGAAGCGGGAGCAGCTGATGGAGGACTCCGCTTGGTCTTAAAGCCTTCCGCAAACGCTACGTTCACAAATAACAATGATTTTCGTAAAATAATGATTAATTATCAATTGATAATTTGTTATTATTATGGTCTTGTGAAAACAATAATATGGGCTGCGTGAAAAAAATGAATAAAAAGAGTAAGGCTGCTGTGAGTGCAGGCATGTTTCAACACAGTAACATGAGAACACACCGTTCCTCACAGCCAAAAAACAGACCGAGCTCAGTTCAGCTCGAGGGGGCTGGGGGGTAGTTCTGTATAACTTGTGGGGGTCGAGATAAAGGTGTGAATCTCTTGGTCAAACTTGCAGAACAGGTTTAGATAGAACTCGTCATTTTGGTTTTAGGGCAACTTTGAAGAAAGGTTTTGATCCACTTCAAATGTTGACTAATGTATAGCAATATAGTTTATTAGTTATTATAACTTCAGAGGAAGTTGCCTTAACTCAATAAAATAAATAAATAAATTCGCAAACGACATCCAGACCAGTCCAGACATCAGTATGATCCGTCTATGATGTTTTATAGGCTTTTTTAGATTTTGGAATACACATGCGTTACAGACATGACAAAAAAACTTTTTGGAGACATTATTATTATTATTATTAATTAAATAATTTTTTTTTTTTTTAGCCTATTTACAATGCACAAACCAGAAGCAACAATATCTGCAGAGAAGGGTTGGCCATTCTCAAAGAAATATTAATTTTATTTCAATTTTCGTTTATTTTTTTTGTGTTTCAGAGGAAAAATCAGTGTTAAGGCATCTCTCCCATTACAGACCGTTCTGAAAGAAGAATTTATACAAACGCGTATACAATGCTTTAAAAACTTTAACAGAGATGTCTAGAGGCTATTTAATAGGTCTGCCTCGCATGTAAGATTTTTCTAGTTACTAGTCGTTCATTTGTCATTATTCAACTAATCGCAGGATTATATTACATTTACATATATAATCCATAATGAGCCTTAATATATTTCGCGCTCAAGCACATGCATTAAGTTTGCCCCAAAGCACAGGCAGAAGTAGCCCCAATAATTGTAAAAAAAATGAGACATTTTAATTATTTATTAATAAACAATGTTTTCTTGTCGGCTGCAAGATGAAATTCACAGTGCTGACTCTCTCCACATGAAACGCGCCTTTAAAGAGACATACAACCTTTCACAGATTACACAATGCTTTCGTTCTGAATTGATTTGTTTAAAAGACATTTCAAGCTTTCTGTAGATATATTTCTCATGTATGTGAGACACCACAATTTTAAGTTAATTCATTATCAGGAAAAAATTCAAGTGATCTAAAGGGCGCCTCCCTGTCCTGCATGCGCATTAATAATTTTCGCACAAACACTTAAATATGAATAGTTATTCACATTTTGCATATGCATTACAATGTAAATTATTTTTTACATGCAATTATCCAAAATAAAACCAAACAAGATTTGTAGTGAAGATAAAACAAATAAGAATAAATGCTGCTCATGTACTCAGCATCACTCGCGCCGTGCAAATCTTGCACGCAGACATTTTACACACCTGCATTTAAATGCGGCTGCAATTTTTTTTTTTTTTTTTTTTACTTAAATTCTATGTAAGCAAGTAACGGCGGCTCCCTTTAAAATCACTGAAGTTGTCTATTAAAGAAGCTCTTTTTTTTTTTTTTTTTACATCATTTGCAGTTTGGTGATTATAATGAGAGAACTTGAGTTTAATCGTGAGGACGTTTTATTAATCCGTCCATTCTTTAGAATTTCAATGATTTAGCTAAATCGTGCAGGTTTAATTTATTCGTTTCTTGTTTTAATCAGGCCTAAATAATGGGAACGAAATTATACAGTGCCTCACGTTTTACTAAAAGAAAATAATTTATAAAACAAGCAACAATTTCTTACAGACAAACATATTTTCCCAAGAAGTTGTCTGTCAAAATAAAGGACAGTTAACGAATAACAAAAATGCATGTTGTTTTATTAAAGGAATTTTAAAATATAAATTAAAATATAGGCCTAATATATGAGAATATTGACATTTTGCATATAAATCCATGTAGCCTAGCTCACTAAAATAGGCTACCACTTTTAATGCTCTGATGCAAAGTAAACCACAATTTCTTTTGAATAATATAACACATAGTTCATATTATATAAATAATACTGCACACCTATTAAATGTGTCAAATCTAAAATATGGTGTAATACTGTGTAGCTTAGAGAAAATATAAGCACAGGCTCAGGCACAGGCTTGACATTTATCCTGCTTGAATTCGTTCTAAGAAATGCACATAACTTCATAATTGCCAAACTTTCATCTGTGAATATTAAATATTTTTAACTATAGTGTTTTTCTTTCATTTTCCCTGACTGCAGCCGTCAAATATAACACATCAGAGAGGCAAAACTGACGTCTATTTGCGAAAATGTGCTTTGATGCGCTTGTTTGAAAACTTGTGATTAAAGCGCCACTCAGCGGTCAAAAGCTGCAAATGCACTTTGCAGACGCCGCGGCGGCGGTACGAGCGGCGGTAGAAGTGACGTTTTGGATGTCTACCTACTGTACTTCCTGCACAACTAAGAATGCAGCTTTACTAAATAAGCTAAACATATGATGAAATATTTTTTTTATGTTTAATAGAGGGCTAGATGATCATAGTTAGTTGATTACTTTGCTGTTATTGTTTGTTGCTGTTCAAGGTGTTCTAACTTGAACCATCAAATAATTGCTTCTGTTAAATGGGTCGCAATGAGTATCTGTTATGTCAACGGTCGCAATAAGTGTGTTTTATAGTAAAGAAAACACAGTTAAGTATTTCTAGTAGTGGTGGTATCACTTCTGTATTTGTGGTGAAACTACTGCCTAAGACTAAAATGTCTTTATTTCCTGGATGTCAGATTTTTGAATATATTGACATATGCAATTTTGTTTTTTTGTAATATTACTCAATACTCCACCATCTGTATTTGCTAAGTAGCTTTTAGTAGGGTCATTCACTGCGTTCTTTCATTCCACTCTGGTACTTTTCCATTGTATTTTAATTTAAACGCACTATCGATATCTTTGAATGCTGCACTCAACTCAGGTCTTTATAGCAGCTTCTCGCACATGATCATTCTGAAACACGGAGCTAAAGTTCAAAGAAGTTCAGCCTTAAGACCTTGCGCTTTTTAAATTCTGACCTGTGTCTTGTGTTTTTAACAGCCAAAACACTACCTGTGTGAACCCAGTGTTCTAATAGTTGTAGTAGTAGTGGGCAGATTTGTTTACGGCCGACAAATATGTGAATGGGCCACATATGTTTTTTTTAATTGAGATAGTTTTCTGTGCTATATCATCACCCCCTTTCATAACTTCAGACGCCCCATCATCAGTGCTGCACTGGCGCCAGCTCTGGACAATAGGTCAAACATCTACTGCATTACGGATATAAAGAAAGATCTATAGAATGTAACTCTGAAGAAATGCTGGTAGATACTGTAGATAAATTGAAGATTTACTTCAATGACCAGGTTCAATTTATTTTATAAAATAAACAAAATGTAAATGTATCTTTTAAGCTATAATCAGTAATGAAATTCCTTGCTAAATATTTTAATCATCACTTTAGCCCTAAGTAGGAAGTAGTTTACTTACTCCTTATTGTGCCTTGTGGACAGGGCAGGGGTAGTTGTGTGCCCTGGGGACAGTAGTGTCCAGGAGGACAAAGCATAGCACTGGGATTTGAGGAGCCAGTGGAGCAGAAGAATCCAGCAAAACAGAGGCCTGCAGGAGTGTGCAGACCAGTCTGATTACAATAAGAGCCTGAATCACAGGGCTGAGGAAGAGATGAACCCACTGGGCAATATGACCCTGCAAAAGATTCATTGAGCTTTAACAATCAGTACACAATAATCATAATCTTATACAGAAGAAGGTCACACAGGTTTGCAATGACATTAGAGTGAATAACCCTAACCCAATAAAGAATTAATCTGAATCTGAGTAAATTATGGCTATTTTGGGTGATCAACCCTATTAATTAGATATTTTAATAACAAATATACCAGTGTGCATTGTATACCTTTAGGACACAGGTCTCCTTTGAAGCCAGTGCATGTTTCTGCGATTTGTAGAGGTGATTCTGAATAACCCTCAGACTGAGGTCTGGGATCCAGATCAGTCCAGACTCCAGCAGCATCTCCTTGAAAAAGTGTCAGTCAGTTTTAACAGGCTCATCCGTTACCATATAAATGGTTTAGCACCATACCAGGAGTCTTACCTGAAATGTGAATTGAGCAGGTTATGTTGTGCTTCAGAAAGCAAAGATCGTACATTTGGAGGTGGGATGAATGTATGAGGTCACAAAAACAGGTCTGCTGAGACGGTGAGGCCTGAGGTGTGGCAGTATCTGTGCTACCGATGCAATAGTGACCTGGAGCGCAAAACCCTGTAGAGGGGCAAGCATAACATAGGCATCATTTCTTATCATCATTCAGCTAAATTATTTTGTGGTTTACAGTGTAACTTTTATGATCTGCCAACCTGAGGGCTGAGAGGAGCCTGGTGCAATGCAGTATCTGCTTGGAGGGCAAGGGGAGCAGTCATTAGAAGAAGTGGCTCCTTTGAACTGGAGAATGAAACCGACAGGACAGGGTAATGGAGCACTGCTCTGCTCGGGGCAGTAATGTCCTGCTGGACATATATCTCCATACATCTGAGAGACTGGGGCAGGCTCTGTGGCTCCAGACGAACAGAAATGGCCTTTATGGAGGGAGAACAAGATGTAAAATTAAGTTATACACCAGCAGAACAGGCTGTAATGGGAATTTCTGTGGCACTGACCTGCAGAGCAGGGTCCAGTGGGGCTGATTAGTGCACTAGTGTTACAGTAGAATCCGGGAGGACATGGAGAGCAATCCAGCTGAGATTGCAACCCCTCAATCATACTTGCCGTGCCCAAAGGGCAGGGAAGCGGGGTGGTGCAACCCTCCAAACAGTAAAAACCTAGTAAAAGAAAAAGCATAGTACTATTCACTTGTTTAATAATTAAAACCATTACGATTTTTAAAAAATAAAAATAATTTTAATTTATCATTGGATTACTATAATGTAAAAAAAAAAAAAAACATTCAGTTTCGTGGTAATGAAAATCATTATTGAAAATAAATGACATTAGTAAAACAATTGTAGCTGATAATAACATCAATGCAAAATATAAATAAGGACTTAATTTACTTTATGCTATACATTTAAATTTGGGGAGAACACATTTCTAGTTCATATTTCACTCCAAAAATCTAAATAAATAATTAAGATTTTTTTTAGCACCATTAAAGATTGAATAATTTAAAATAATTTAAATACTATATAATGGTAAAGAAAATTATAATTTGCAGTCAGAATAGTAAATGTAAAATGTCAAATGTAGATGTAAGTTTAATTTTCTATTTTCTCTTTTTTAATGTATTTAGGAAGAAATATGATCTAGATATTTCTTGATATTCAAGGAATCCTATTTTTAGAACCATAAAGAATTAACAAAAATTACATTTGCTTATTTTAGTTTTAAAATCATTGTACTACAGTATTTGTTTTATTGTAATGTAAAAATGTCCTGCATTACAGCAATGAGAATCATTACTGAAAATAATGGGAATAGTGGAAGTAAAATGTCAAGATAGTCAGGGTAGCTATAAAAAGTATGGTAAAATGTGTATGTTGCAAGAATAATACAAAAGCTTTAGTCAATGCCAAATATGAATGTAGAGTTTATGTTCTTATTTTTTTTCTTTATGATTCTGGGGTAAAATACAACCCAGACATTCCTTAAGAGGCTTTGATAGACTCAACCATTTAATATTTACCTGGTGGGCATGGTTTGCAGGAAGGCTGGGATGGCAGAGGCTGATAAGTACCAGGCAGACAGATGGCAGGCTGGATGCTGCCATACGGACACGCGTGACCAGACGTACATTGACGGCCTGAACAGACAGATCATAAAGGTAAGAGACTGGCAGTATATAAATAGACAATGTCTAGACATTTCATGGCAACAGTACTAAATAATTCAGACAGCACTAGGGCAACCCTGTAGAGATGCTGTGGTTAGTCACAAAGATAAATGGCAGAAGGACGTAGACACCGTCTCTCTCTATTTATGAAACCCGCTCAGTGCTCTGTTCAACCAGTACCCCAGTTTAACTGATGCCCAGAGGACAATGTGGATTTCTGCCTCGTCAGTATTACATCCTACCGGGTTGACGTCCTGTTACAGAACCTGCCGGACAGAAACTGCCCTCAGGACAGCGGAGCTCCACAGAGCTCTGACCCCAGTCTGGACAGTAGAATCCAGGGGTACATGGATGACAGTCTGTCTCAGATACAGCACCACGCTGTATCAAGAAAGAGCCTATAATACAGAACAATCAGAGAACATTTGGTTAAACAGCAATGAGAAACAGTCACAATATTATCTTTAAACATTAACAAGATAATGTGCAGCCGAATGCTAGTTATACTTCTATAAATCAAACTGGAGGTGACATAGTAATGTCTCTTTGAAACAATACAAGATTTGCAAAATAGCCCAAGGAAAAAGTGAAATGTCTAAATAATTTCATTATTTATTAACCCCCATGTCTTTCAAAAATGTATGAAACAAAATCAGTTGTTTTGAATGATACTAAAGTAAATCTGGGGTTGTTTAAACTTTTTTAAAGACACCTCTTGTGCTCATCAAGGCTGCATTGATCAAAAAGTAAAAACAGCAATATTGTAAAATATTATTTCAATTTAAAATAACTTTAATATATATATATATATATATATATATATATATATATATATATATATATATATATATATATATATATATATATATATATATATTTTTTTTTTTTTATTATTTATTTCTTTATTTATGTAATTTATTATTGTAGATACTGCATTGTAATTGTTTATTACAAAGCTGAATTTTCAGCATCATTACTCCAGTCTTCAGTGTCACATGATCCTTCAGAAATCATTTTAATATGCTGATTTGATGCTGAAGAAACAGTTCCAATTATTATAAATGTTGAAAACAAGTGTGCTGTTTTTTTGGTGTGTGTGTGTGGAAAACGACACCATTTTCAGCATTTATTTGAAATAGATATCTTTTGTAACATAATAAATGTCTTTACTGACATTTTTTTAATCAGTTTAATTCATCCTTGCTGAATAAAATTAATTTATATAAAAAAATCTCAAACTTTAGAACAGTAGAGTATGTTCAAGCTCCAAAAAGGACAAAAAAGCACAATAAAACTAGTACATACTGTACTACTTGTGTGTTATATTTCAAATCCTCTGATGTCATTTCATAGCTTTATGTGAGGAACAGACCAAAATCTAGGTATATTCAATATTCACTGAAAATCATCTATTTTGCAACCCATCATCCTTCTATTGATACTGTATACAGTATTGTTTGGAAAAGAGCAGCGTGAACATTCTGCTAAATGTCTTCTTTTTGACTTACAAAAGAAACATAACCATACAGGTTTGAAATGACATGAGGTTTAGTAAATAATGTCAGAATTTTCATTTTGGGGTAAATATCTGTTTCAAACTCTACCTGGTGGGCAGGGTTGGGGTCTTGCACTGCCAATTGGGCAGTAGTGCCCTGCAGGACACACATCCCCAATGAACTGAATCTGAGAATAGACATCCTCCATTGTATGAGCCCCAGGTTCTTCACAATCTAAAAAACACAAAAGTTAAATTAACTTCTATTACAATGCTTACACTCATTACCATGATCAAACACTGCACTAGGTGGAAAAAACGACCTGTGTTGTTGTAGTACTGAGGCATAGGGGTGTGTGATCTTTGAATACAGTAGTATCCCGGACTACAGGGCCCAGAGGGTGAACTCAGCCCAGGTTCTGCACAGTACTGTCCTGGTGTGCACGACTGACACATCTCTACTGATGCTGCTCCTATTCAAACACCCACAATGTTAGTTTCATTCATCCATATTTAACAGCACAACTATGCTACATATGCTGGAATAAGACCTTCTAATGAGCCAAATGTGCCCAGAGGACAGGGCTCCATATGGCTGGCACCCACTGGGCAATAGAAGCCAGCTGTGCATCTGCCTCCTGTGGAATCTCCATTTGGCTCTGAGAGCGAGGCACCCTGATTGCACACGTAACTGCAAAATCCGAGAGATTAGCATGAGAAAACAGGCCTATATTATTCAACAGGACATTTGAGGGGACGTTGCGGGAGTTGAGCTGGCTAATAAGCTCACTCACCCAGGAGAACAGTTGCCTGTAGGAGTGTCCAGGCCAGAGGAACTGCAGTATTTACCAGGGGGGCAGGAGATACACTGATCCTTGCTAGACAGGCCTAACTGACCATTAAAAGTGCCCACAGGGCAGGGGAAGCTCACTCCGGACTCTGAGCCTGTTTAAAATACACAGGATAGAGTAAAAAGAGGGTTCAAGTGTCCTCATCTTGCACTCACAGTAATTTTGCCAGTACCTGAAGGGCAGTAATATCCCCTAGGACAGGGCACAGGTATAGAAGTTCCACCTGTTACTGTGTCTGAACCAGCACAAAAATATCCAGCTGGACACACAGAACATTCTGCCTATGGACATAAAGTAGATACAGTATTATTCATCATTATTTACTGTATGTCGAAGAGTGTGACTTTTATCTTTTTATAAAGGTCTCATTATAACTTACGTTTACGTATAGATTTTATAGTTTTACTTGCGCCAGACTCACACATCACACATTATTATTTATTGCGTGAAAATTATCTATCGCAATTTTTAAAACATTGCAGCTGTACCACAGTTGTGGAAGCATTTAAAATAATAAATGTTACATAAATGTTTTTTTTTTTTAAATGATCTTATCAAAAACTTATTTACTTGTTTACCAAGAAGAATAGTGACCAGAAAGATCACGATCAAGAAAATGAGACGTGTTGAACAAAAAAAAAATCAAGGTAAATGTTACTTGTAATATGAATATTTTAATTGTGCATAATTTCCAATGAAGCTGTAGTTTTTAACTGCGTGTATTTGGGTATATACCATGGTAGAAAATATACTTTGAAATGAGTACTTATTTTCCACAGAAATTGCTCCATAAACACCATTTACACCACAGAATGCTTATTTGAGATGTACTGGAAACTTTAGTGTTATTTTAGTATTATTTATACACTATTATAGTATTTATTAATATTTTGAATTAGCTTTTATTTTTATTTTTTTATTTTACTTTAAGTTTTAGTAATTTTGTTGTGTGCTTTTGTCAATTGTTTTATTTTAATTTAGCTTTAATTTATTATTATATCAGTTTTAGTTGTAGTAATTGTATTATTTCAACAAACTTATTTATAAACATTATTTTAAATTAAGTTTTTCTGCTTTTCATATTTTAGGTTTTTGTTTATATAGTTTTAGTTTAACAATAATTGGAATTATGAAAAAAAGCTTTTTATGTTATCAGTTTCAACAGGGTGTTAAACAATCATGCCTCTCTCTCAACTGACCTGCCCCTGGAGGCTCTGGTATGTCCCAAGCGGACAGGGGATCTGGGCAGGGCTGCCAGGTGGACACATATGCCCAGGTGAGCAGATGAAGTGAGCAGGATGGCTGGAAATTTGCCCCTGTGGGCAGTAGTAGCCCCTCTGGCACACATGAGAAGGTGAGGAGAGCCCCCTACTGGAACAAGCAAATCCTACAAAGAAAATGTCCGCAAATCAGTAGAGACCAAATGATCTAAAAAAAAAATAAAGTCCAAAGAGCAGTACTGACCTGGAGGGCAGGGCAGACAGTCAGACAGCTTAGTGTTCCTGCTGCTGTTGATGTAGTAGCCTTCTGGACAAGGTTCAGGGGACAAGGACCCTACGGGACAGTAGTGTCCTTGAGGACATCTACCACCCGTTCCTCCATCCACAGGTGTGGGGGACACCGCTCCTGAGAGACAAAAGTATCCAGCTGCACACGGTCCAGATACATCCCACTGTCCAGGAGACTCGCAAAAGAAACCTGCCGGGTGGAAAGTTTGTGGGACATTTCTCAGCTGAGTTTTGACAGATGCTGAAAGCACAAGGGACTGTTACTGAAAATGGTGTGACTCAAATGGTTTGAAGAAATAGGGCAGCATCACCCTCTGAGAATAGGAGATGGGTAACACTGAGAAATTACTTGATAGGAGTTCAGTCGCTTGTAGAAATGGTACCTGGAGGGCAGGGTAAACAGTCTTCACGGCTGCTCATTCTTGTATGGGGATTAATAGTCCCTGCTGGACATGGGTGCTGATTTTGTAGATGTGTGCCCATAGGGCAATAATGGCCCACTGGGCATTCAATGCCCTCAGAGGAGGAACCATTGGCAGGACAGTAGTAACTGAAAAGTAGCAAGTGAAAAAAATTATGATATTAGTAATGTGAAATTATTCATCTTTACAGGACAGTAGATGATTGGATGGTGAAGTATATAATTTTTTGTGCCACTAGCGCCACCTAACAGTGAACAGAATACAAAATTAATGATAGCTTTCCTGAACACTCCACCATCTGCTATTAGGCGACTGATAAGAAAGCACCGCCCCACCAAACGTTCAACAGTACCTGCCCACTTTTTAAAAAAATTCCTCTGGAAGGTATTTTTCCCATGGGTATTTAAAAAAAATGCCTTTGTTTTAAAATCCATTAACCAAATCAGCTAGCTATGAGATGAATCACAACAAAATTCAATTTGATTTTGAAGTATAACAAAACAGACAATAAGACATAGGTACAAGACTGTGTTACTGTGTACTTGTTGAGATTCTCTGACTGGTATACATTTCTTTGCAGAATCATGGATAATGTGGTTTTTACCAGGAATTATGCTGTTAAACAACTATTTATTTAAATATGTTGAAATAATGCGGGCTGATGGGTTCAAAAAAAGCATATACAGTACCACCGATTAACAACCTCGTAGCTCACAGCAGGTCTGTCTCTAAAGTTTGTAAGTTATAGAGTCAATGTTACTGTGTCAGGTTTGTTGTGATGTTTTGAAAACACTAGAGTTTTGGGAGAATTAACGTATAAATGTCGTACTTCTAGCTGTCTCTGCACCACCTGGGAGAGCAGAAAGTATTTTAACATTGAAAAAAAAATTATACACTTCACCTTTAAATGTTAAACTTTTTTTTTTTATGTATAAGTGTGTCTACCCCTGAGGACACAGGCTGCAGCTGGCCTGTCTCTCTCTACTGCTGATGTATCCTTCTGGACAGGTTTGAGGAGCGCCTGAGCCTCTAGAGCAAAAATAACCTACGCGGGAGCAGAAAACAGGATGAGGTGGGCCGGTTTGAGGGGAAGGTGGGTGTTTTTAATCTGCCTTGAATTGGGGGATCTGTCAATTACCTGTCGGACACGGTCCTCCTCTGTGATCGTTGATTGGGCTGTTGGGGAGTACGGCTCCCTGTTTGCAGTAAAAACCTTCCCAGCATTCTCCACTGGGTGAAGTCAGCCCAGATATGTCACAATAATGGCCAGCAGGACATAACAAACACTCTTCCTGTAAGAAAATGGTATCTATGGCCTTTACAGAAGTGACTGCTGGCAATTGCACTTGTGTGAGCTCGTGTTGTTGCACTTTTAATCTAAATAGAGAAATTCTTCTTACCATTTTCACCAGTTGGGATTTGTTACTGAAAGTGCCCTCTGGACAAGGCTGAGGCTGAGCAGTGCTTTGCGGGCAAAAGTGACCTGCAGGACAAGGTCCCCCTCCTACTTGGGGAAAAAAAAATATATATTAACATAAGTAATATGAGTTATTACATATTATATATTATATTTGTAATATATTTAATGATTTAAAAGTTTCTTATGCTTATCAAGGCTGTAACTATTTGATCAAAAATACAGGAAAAAAAAAAAAATTTGTGAAATATTATTGCAATTTAAAATAACAGATTTCTATTTTAAAATACTTTAAAATATAATTTATTCCTGTGAAGCAAAGCTGAATTTTTCAGCATCATTACTCCAGTCTGCAGTGTCACATGATCCTTCAGAAATCATTCTAATGTGATGATTTATAATCAATGCTGGAAATGGTTCTGAACTAATTTTTTTATATATATATATATATATATATTTACATCTTAGGGCTTCCACCAGAATTTTCAATGCAACATCTCAAAACTCCATCTTCAAAATTCTCAGAAAATTCTGTGGATGGAAACATGGTTACGGTTACCCGAAGACTGCTTGTGAGGTTGAGGTGAGATGTTTCCATGTGCACAGTAATATCCCTCAGAGCATTTTCCTGTGACAGACGTGGAGTTCTGAAGAGAGCAGTAGTGTCCTCCATCACATTCCCTACATTCAGAGAGGCTGCTCAAACCAGAGTCAGGACTGTATGTCCCCACCGGACAAGGCCTCCAGTCATAACCTGTGCTTTCAGGACAATAGAAACCTAAGGGGCAGACATTTGGGTGAAATCAGTCAGCATGCTTATGTAATGTGTCTCTCCACTGTGTGGTGCTGTTTGCAATATAATTGAGTTTCTTGAACCTGTTATAAATTTAGGTAGTAATTAATTGACACTACTTTTACTACTATTCTAGTAGCATCATATAATGGATATGTTCGGAATACCATACTACCATATACTATAATTAATATAATAAGAATCTCTGTAGTACTATATAGTATAGTAAAGTATTTTTTTTAACTGAAAATATCAGCTGTGATATAAAGTCACATTTATATATATAAACTTGTATTATTTTTTTTTTAAATATATTTTACATATTAAAAATAATTTACATCACATGCTGGGACATCTAATTAATCAGATACAGATAAACAATAGTTCATTAATTTCATGCATTAAACATGAATATGTAATTTTATTTAATTATTATTTGATCAGATTGTTAAGTTATTTGTAAAAACTTAAAAAAAATTTAATTCCAAAATGATAAATGGATGACTCTCACAGGGTTAAATACGCAGTGGGTTGAGGTCATGTGACAATGTAGCACACTACTGTTTAAAACATGAACAGCTGCATAAATGCAAACTGTTTCACATACTTTTTCAAAATCGTTGGCAGAATATACAAGCGCAGCATCCAGTAAGCAGTACACTAGTACTCCATTCCAAACATAGCCAACGAGAGACCAAAGCACCAACCAGCTGGGCACAGCAGCCGGGCTCCATCCACACAGTACCAGCCAGCTGTGCAGGGCCAGCACTGAGAGGCTTGAGTGATGGTTACAAAAGTTCCAGGATCACATGGCACAGGGAGAGTGGTTCCTGGAGGACAGTAATGACCCTCTGGGCAGATGTGTCCAGAGACCCCATCAATAGGTGTGGGAGTGTCAGCTTTCTCTGCACAATAAAACCTTTTGGGGAAACATGATACCATAAGTTAAATCAGGCATCTGTATTTAAGTTATATTGTATATATTACTTGGCTCATACCCATTAGAGCAGAGTCCACTGGGTTCAGTCAGACCAGCAGAGGAACAGTAAAACCCCCCAGGGCATGACTGGCACTCCTCAGCACTCCTTAGTCCTGTACTGTTAGACCATGTTCCCACCGGACAGGGCACAGGACTGCCAGTGCCTATAGTAACAGACAGAGACCTTCAAAAAACTGAATGAAATCAAATCAGTATTATTTCATCAGAATAAAATGTATAAAAATTCTACATCACATGCTATATCATGCAGTTAAACAGAAGTAAATAAACAGCAGTTTATATGTTTATATATTTTATATAGATAGATATTTTTGTATAAATAAATATTGTATATTTATTTATTTATATATATTCTATATAATGATTCTATGTAAATAAATATATAATTATATATATTTTCAGCCAGAATTTTAATAGCAGTACATGCGTATTATTAAACTGTGTCATCCTTAGTACAAAATATCTTGTAAGACAGGCCTGATAAAGGCTAATTTTAGTGGGTCAAATTACTGAAATACCTTTTGGACAATAGTGACCAACTGGACATACTGTCCCTGTAGGACCATCCAAAGGACTGGGTGAATGGGAACCCTCTCTACACCAGAAACCAGCCAAACACAGTCCTACAAACAATCATTTGAACACAGGGCTTGTATAGCAAAAATACATGGCATGTGTGATTAAAAACACAATTCAGACTTTTTATTGAAATGTCATCAGTCTCACCTGCAGGTTCTTCAAGTCCAACATCCGGACAGTAATGTCCTGATGGACACAATAAACAGTCATTTTGGCTGTCCATGAGCTCACGAGGGTTATAGGTGCTGGCAGGGCATGGAAATTGTTCAGCATAGCCTGTTCCTTTAGGACAGTAATGTCCCTTTGGACAAGGCTGCAGGACAGACATATTTGCAGCCCCAAATGTTTCATCGCAATAAAAACCTGGTGTAGGAGAAACCAAAAAATAGGATACAAGCTTCAGTACGTTTTCCAGAAATAGAAATGTGGGAGTGTGTCACACAGTTTGCTTAAGATGGCTGCAGCTTGCCTGATTCACAGATTGTACAGTTTGCCTGCTTCTGCTTGTCCTGATATGTCCCAGTGGGACAAAGAATTGGGACAGGGCTTCCTGGGGGACAGTAATGACCAACCAGACACGGCAGAGCTAGGTCATCTGTCTGACCAGCCGGGCACCAGTAACCTACCAAAAAAAAATGGACAAGGACAAGATGTAGAAATTGTTTAAAAGGCACTTTACTAGTCTGGGTTTTGTGCAGTGATGGTTCTCACCCTGTCTGCAGGGGGCGGTAGGAGCCTGAAGGCCTGGGGTAGCGCAGTAGTAACCCGCTCTACAGGGCTGACACTCGTCCTTGCTCACAAGGCCCGCTGCTGGGGAGAAAGTCCCAGCTGGACACGGCTGTGGTGCACTAGAGCCTTCGTCTGGGGAAAACGATAGATATTCATAAATAAGATAAATTCGACTGAGGCTGGTTTTTAATCAGCTACATCTGAATGACCCAGTAATTACCACAGTAAGTTCCTGGAGGGCAGATGTTGCCTGTGATGCCATCTGTAGGCCTGGATGAAGTGGCTTCCTTTGTGCAGTAATAACCAGGACAGCACGGTCCACTCGGTTGGGCTAGACCTGTTTCAGAAGGTCAGGTGTAAACAGACCATTTTACAAAAGCACATAGAGAAGTTGTTGCTTTGCATCAAGTGATCACGCACCGGTTGCATTGCAGAAAGCTCCTGGAGGGCAAGATACAGGCTCAGAGGTCCCAGCGGGACAGTAAAACCCCTCCTGGCATCTGCCCCCGGTGGAGGAAGCAGGACATAGGCAGTTAGCGTTAGTGTAGTTGTCCAGGTCAAAGGGTTGAGCGTTCCAGGCAGCAGATACACAAAACCATCCTGTGTGATGATTTTATTTGTTGAAACTCAAATTGGGATTAATATTTAGTTGAAATACTGATTGTTTTACTCAAGTGATGCACTCACCAGCTTTACATTTCCCAGACACTGCGGACAGGTGCTCTTTCTCACAGTAGTGGCCTGGAGGACAGGGCAGGCAGCTGTCCAGGCTGTGGGTCATCGGCTCAGGGTTGTAATAGCCTCGTGGGCAGGGGAACTGGGTGGCATGCTTTGTTCCTGTAAACAAAGATTAGCACTGCATATTACTGCGGTGTGAATTCTTAAGTAAAATATATATTCTTTAATTTAAATTTTTCTAGTGCCACTAGCAAATTCTTTAATAGTTTAAAGCATAAGCAAAAATCTGCCAGTACCACAACACAAAATACTTTAATATATGTATATATTCTCTGAAAATTTGTCTTAACATTAGAGATTCACTGATATAAAAAATCTGGCCGATACTGATAAGCCAAGAATTATTTTCATGTTATGGTCGATATTATAATGTATACTATTTAGTCAAATTTTTGTTAAACAGATGATCAAAACTACGAAAACTCCCACTTTCATTGAAGGGGTTAATTATGTAAGTAGGTCTGCTCATGTCTGAAAATAATATAGCCTATGAAAAACAAAACAATTATTTTACATAAAAACATTAGGCTATAACTTATATTTCTTTAGTACATTTTTAAATTAATGTAAAAACTCAAATGAATTGTATAACTGAAAGTTATTTTTTTAATTGCGTTCAGCATGATGGGCCGCATTTGAATTCGTGACGGGCGGTGGGTTGAGAACCACTGGCTTATAGTAACATGCTAATCATACTAGCAATGTGGCAAACATGCTAACAACATCTAATTATGCTAAACCATGCTAATCATGCTAATAACATGTTAACAGCATGCAAATCATGCTAAAACGTGCTAGCAACATGCTAATCATTCTAGCAACATGCTAATCAATTATATTACGTAATGTTAAATCGTGTTAGCAATGTGCTAAATCATGCTAGCAACATGTTATCAACATTATATAATCTATCTAAACTTTCAGACTTCAGACTTTTAAAACTGCTTCAAAATTTCAGACGGCTTTTTCAAGCCAACTTCAAAGTTTGTTTGCAAACTTTACTCATCTAACTATTATCTAATACTGATTTGCTGCTCAATAAACATTTATTATTTTTATCAATGTTAAAAACAGTCATGCTGCTTTATATTTGTCTGCAAAACTCTAATTCTTTGATGAATAAAAAAGTTCACAAGAATTTAAAAGAATTTACTGTAATTTTGAACATTTTTTGTAAAATTCTTTACTGTCAGTTTTAATCAGTTTAATACATCCTTGCTAAATGTATTAATTTCTTTAAAAAATCTTACTGACACAAAAACTTCTGAATGAGTGTAAATAAACAATCTTTTGGCAATATAATAATCCAATATATTTACCAATTAAAAATCTAAAAAATCTAAAAAAATTTGTACCAATAAAATACCAATATACTGTGCAACTATATTTTGGTTATCCTTAAATTTCAGGGTTTTTTGGGTGAATTTATCTTGCTTTAACAGTTTTTATTTACATTTTTACATATATATATATATATATATACTTTTTTTATTGATACTCATTAGAATGTTATTTTCTTGCATTGTATGCACTACTTTTTTCCATTCACATTTCATTCTGCATCTTACCATCAGGGCAGTAGAATCCAGGAGGACAGGGGTACATAGTGTATTTGCTGGTACTCTCTGGGCAATAGTAACCAGCATGGCAGGGACTACACTTAATCTGTCCTGTCAGGTTGGTATAGGTGCCCGCAGGGCAGGGAACAGGCACTGCACTGCCAGCGGGGCAGAAGTGCGCTTGAGGACAGAGACCACCTTCAGAATCAGAACCTGTATAAACCATAACACCACAGTCAATAGTGGAATACAAACAGACAATCAGCCAATGATGCTATCAAGTTAACAAACATAGTTGGATGGTCCCACCTGTGGATGACGATGCCCCGGCAGGACAGTAGAACCCCTCTTGGCAGAGTCCAGAGGGTCTACTCAAGCCCACTGAACCGCAGAACAGCCCAGCAGGACACAAAGAGCATCCTGTGTTCTCAGTGACATACAGACTATAAAGATAAAAAGAAATCTGTTAATCGTTTCATTTACTCATCTTGGTTTGGTAGGATCATTTAACCCTGTGAAGTGAAGTACCTGTTTGAAAAAGTGCCAAGCGGGCAGGGTAAAGGAAGGCTGGTGCCCTCAGGACAGTAATAACCTACAGGACATGGCCCACCCACCCCTGTGCTAATATTCGCATCAGGATTCTTGAAGTTTATGCCTGCAAAAGTCACATGAACCACGTATGCTTAGACGCCACAATCCAGTTCAACAGAATGAAGACAAAGCCTAATGTCGATGTAACCAGACATACCTGCAAGGCAAAAATACCCAGCCTGGCAGGGACCAGTAGGTTCAACCAGTCCCCAATCCTCACAGAACATTCCTTAAAATGATAGGTGGGTATGATGAACATAAAACTACACCAATGCTATTAAAACTGCCAAAGGTGTAAGTAAAGCAGGGGCACTGCTCTCACCAGCTGAGCACAGTAAACACTGCTCTACTTGGTTTTGTCCTGCTTTGGGGCTGTATGTGCCTGGAGGGCAGGGGAGTATGTCCTCCACTGTGCCCCCCAGGCAGTAATGTCCCTCTGGACACAACTGGAGCTCCTCCCCCTCCAGACACAACCATCCAGTGGGACAGTCACTGCATTCTGCAGCACCTGCATTCACACACATTGACAATACACTGATCACAACTTACTTTATTATGCTTTGAGTTGACATTGTCAATGACTTGACGTGTATGAGCTCGAAGGCAAAGAACAGACAAGACGCAAAGGTGTTTATGACAAATGTTATTATAAATAACAATATGAATTTGCATATTTATACTACTGTAAGTATGAAAAGTATGCACCACAGTCGTGATGGTAAAGTTTTTGAACACACTATAGCATCATAAAAGAGCCAAAAAATCATATCATAAATCATAAAATCAAGAAGTGCACGAACTAATCATCTAGCATAACTAGAGTTTTAGGTTAGAATATTAATAAAAATAGCATACTTGGATGCATACTGTATGTCAAAAATACACGTTTGACAAGTGCTAATTTTGTTTTATTCAAAACTAATACAGTTTGTATGAATGTTTCGAATTAGCATTTATTTACATATTTTTCCATTTTCCATTTTAATTATAGTTTAAGTTTCTTTATTTTGGTTGGTCAGGCTTTGGTCATTTTTATTTCAGTTAGTTACTGAGGCAACATTTTTGTTTAAATCATAAAGTATAAAATCATACACACTCATACTATTTTTAATATACTACAACATTAATCCTAATCTTCTGTTAAACTATATAAATCTATATAAATCTAATTGGATTTCCAAATTTCACAAACTGCACTAAAATTACACCATTAAACAGTGTTTGAAGTCTGATAGAAATCTGAATATAAACTCTGGATAGTCAGGTTCAGGAAAATGTATACCCAAGTACATTTAAAGTATACCTGTGCTATTTGAGTGTGTTCCATCAGGGCAGTGCAGAGGGGAAGTACACCCCTGTGGACAGTAATACCGCGTCGGACACCTGTTTCCTGTAACCCCATCATCAGGCATAGCCGTTTTAGCGCCTCCCGCACAATAAAACCCTATATGACAGAATGGAGAAGAACTCTGGTCAATTTTAAAAACAAAAGTCAATCTGGAGGAATTTGAGATTATGTCATTTTGTACCTGGAGCACATATTCCAGTGGGCTGAGTGAGGCCAGAGGTGTTGCAGAAGAATCCAGCAGGGCAGAGCCAGCACGATGACACATTTTGGGCCCCCAGTGCATTACTCCAGGTTCCAGGAGGACAGGGGTACTCATGAGGGTGCCTGGTGCCTGCTGGACAGTAATAACCCATGGGGCATATGTCACCATATCTGGAGCTAATCTGTAAAAAAAAAAAATGGATGAATAAATGAATAAATGGATCTTTGATTTTTTGGATTAAAACCCACTGATCAACATGGGTGATGAACAGTATGCTGTTACCGGAGAGGCAACATGAGATCCACCGGTGCAGTAAAAACCAGGCTCACAGGGTCCCTGAGGAGCAGTCAGTCCAGGAGAGCGGCAGTACTGACCAGCATCACATGGGCCGCAGTGCTGCAGATCCTCCACCCCTGAGCTTGCCGTGTATGTACCCTACAAATGAAAACAGAAAGTCAGATGAGGAAATTCAGTCTTCACTCTAAGTCTTTTCAAATTGTAATAATATTTCACAATATTACTAGGGCTGTCAAATGATTAATCATGATTAATCACATCCAAAATAAAAGTTTTGTTTACATAATATATGTGTGTATACTGTGTATATTTATTATGTATATATAATACACACACATGCATGTATATATTTAAGAAGAATATGTTATGTTTATATATTAAATATATTTATACATAATATAAAATATAAGAATATAAACATATAAATGTATATACATGTAAATATTTTCTAAATATATAATTTATATGTGTGTGTATTTATATATACATAATAAATATACCCTGTACACATACATATATTATGTAAACAAAACTTTTATTTTGGATGTGATTAATCGTGATTAATCATTTGACAGCCCTAAATATTACATTTTAACTGTATTTTTGATCAAATAAATACACCCTGTGTGAGCAGAAGATACTTCTTTTAAAAAAACTTTTGAACGGTAGTGTATAATAAATGGAAAATGAGGTTTCATACAGGGGGACATGGGTGAGCAATTAAGGATCCAGCAGGGCAGAAGTTTCCAGGTGGGCACAGGGGCTGCTGGGATAGTCCTGTCTTGTTGCACAATCTTCCTGATTGGCATTCAATGCATGAGTTGTAGCCTCTTCCCTGATGGAAAAGAAGTAAAATGGAAAATGAAACTGAAATTTAATTAAATTGATTCAATGAATACAATACAATGAAAATGTTACATGGTGTAAATGCTCTAAACATGTGACTTACTGGTTGGAAGGTTCCCAATGGGCACAGTTCGGCCCTCACAGCTCCTTCCAAAGAGTAGTGTCCCTCCTCAGCTTCATGTTGGACTGGTGTGGCTGAACCTCCGGTGCAGTAATACCCCGCAAAGCATGGACCAGAAGGGGATGTAGAGTTTGTTCCTAAACAATAATAACTGAGACAAAAAAAAAAAAAAAAAAAAAAAACATAAGAACTGAAATTTAAGATTTTAAATTAAAGGGATAGTTCACACAAATATTAAAATTCTGTCATCATTTACTGAACTGTTGACTGAAATATGCATGACTATCTTCTGTGGTGCATAAAATATATTTAGAATTTTTTTTTTTTTTTTTTTTTGTCTATACAGTGTAAGTCAATGGTAACCAAAACAGTTTGGTTGCTAGCATTCTTCATAATATCTTCTTTTATGTTCCACAGAAGAAAGAAAGTCATGCATATTTGGAACAGCATGAAAGAGAGTAAATGATGAAAAAAGAAAACTTAATGCTTATTTATCAACATGCACAGTTTTTTTTTTTTTTTTTTTATTTGCTCTTGCAGTCATACCCTGGAGGACAGTGGACACACTGCTCTGCATGTTGGAGACCCGTGCTGTTACTGTAGGTTCCTGAAGGGCAGGGCTGTGGGTGAACTGAACCCGGTGGGCAGAAACTGCCAGCAGGACACACACCCCCTTCATGACCATCAGGAGGAACCTGTCAAGACCAGAAAGTTTGATTATTAATTAAAAATTAATCAATTAAAGGCAAAGTTAAAGGGATATTTCACCCAAAAATGAAAATTCTGTCAGAAATACTCTCACATCATTCAAAATCCATAAAACTTTCATTCATCTCCAGAAGAAAAATAAAATTTTTTTTGATAAAACCCTTGAGCTTTCTGACCCTGCATAGACAGCAACGCAACTAACACATTCAAGGCCCAGAAAGGTGGTAGGACATTGTTAAAATGGTCTATGTATCAGTAGTTCAAATGTAATGTTATGAAGCTACTAGAATACTTTTTGTGCCTAAAAAAAACTTTATTCAGCAATTTCTTCTCTTCCGTGTCAGTCTTCGACACACGTTCACAACAGTACTACATTACATTTGTGTGTTGCTGCTGATGCAGGAGCCGCCGTTCTGATGTAGATCGTCCATCTTTCTTAGTTCATCGTCTATATATTGTGCTTCAAATAAGTAAGGCTGGGCAAAAAATGGCAAGTCATCCTCTCTGATGAAATCTTCAGGCATGTTTACGAAGACTGTTTTATATACAGCATTTGTTTTCCTCTGCTTGTAAAAAAGGCACAGCACATCCGAGTTCTATGCTGTGGTACTCTCGTGAACACATGTAGAAGACTGACACGGCAGAGAAGAAATTGTGAACAAATCACATGGACTATTTTAATGATGTCCTTACCACCTTTTTTGGGCCTTGAACATGATAGTTGTGTTGCTGTCTATGCATAGTCAGAAAGCTCTCGGATTTCATCAAAAATATCTTCATTTGTGTTCTGAAGATGAACAAAGGACTTACGGGTTTGCAACAACATGAGGATGAGTAATTAATGAAAGAATTTTAAGAATTTTTAGGTAACCTATCCCTTTAAAGGATAAATGAAAAGTTTTTGTTGAATAATCTTACTGGACTCGTAGACCTCTGTCTACAATAGAATCCTCCTTCACAGTCCCCTGTGGGCTCAGATTTGCCCAAACCGGTGCAATATTTCCCCCCACTACATGGGGTACACTGTGATGCTTCACTCAGGGCTTGCCGGGATCCAAATGTGCCCTCTTCACACGGCTCTGGGGCTGAGCTCCCCTCAGTACAGTAGAAACCCTGACATTAAAAAAAAAAAAAAAAAATGGCATTTTATAAACATTACATCAAATGTTTGGGGTGTGTAGGTTTTTTAGTATGTTTTTGAAAGAAGTCTTACTTTAATACACATTTGTTTTCAAACTATTTCAGTAAATATTCTGTAAAATAAATGCAAAAGACTATCATTTAAAGGTTTGGGGTCTGTAAGAAACCTTTATTATTTTTAATCAATGTTGAAAATTATTGCCATTTGAAATAACGGGTTTCTTCTTTTTGATTATTTTTTATTGGATTCTTTGAAGAATAGAAAGTAAACAGTAAAAAGTAAAAAACAGCATTTATTTAAAACAAAATATTTAATGTGTCCATTCTGAATAAAATTAATTTCTTTCAGAAAGAAAAAAAAACACTCTTACTGACCCCAAACATTTGAGTGGCAGTGTATTAGACACAGTGAAGTAAAAATGTTTTGGCAATGCTAACATTCTAAGTCATATTTACCTGTGGACAGACTGTAGGAGTGTGTGTGGCCAGAGTAGGACAGTAGTGACCAGGAGGACATTCCACACAAGCTTCTCCTCCATGTCCATACGAGTCATTCCTAAAGAAGCCAGACTGGCACGGAAATGAGTTTGGATGTCCGGTACCAGGAGGACAGAAGTATCCATCAGGACAGTTTCCTGTCTGATTGGAAAAATAAACATAATAAGTGAAATTTCAACAAAAATCTGCTCTTTTCCATGCATGGAACCTGACACCATGGTCACCATTCATTACATTGTATAAAGAGCAGTTTGGACTTTCTTCTACATAACTAGTTTTGTATTCTGCATAAAAAGACAGTCAAATGGGGTTGGAATGACTTGAGGGTGAATATTTAATATTTAAGTTAGTATTTTTGCCGGGTTGGTGGGGGCTGGTGAATAATTAGTCATTTTAATAGACTAAATAATCACCAGACAGTTGAAACAAAAACTACAGGGGAGCCATACTGGTTCAATAATGGGCTCTTCATGGGGATTCTCTGTGTAGCAGTATTTGCCCTCGGGACAGTTTGTGCAGTCTGAAGGGTCACGTAGTCCTGGCTGTCGACTGTAGGTTCCTTTGGGGCACGGAACAGGATTAGGATCCTAAGTAGGGCATAAATAATAAAAAAGAAAATAACTATGTTTCGTGCCATTGATCATCTGACACAATGATCAACGATGTTCGTAATGTTTCTGAGCCTTGAAATGATACTTACAATGCTTCCACCGGGACAGTAAAAGCCAATTGGGCAGAATACCGCTGAGCGCTGGGGTTCTCGATCCAGGCCCTGTGAGCAGAGGAAACCTGGGGGGCAGACCATTACTCTGAGCATGGCCTCTTCACTGGTGGTCTCATTGCTGCAGTAGTGACCCGGCAAACATGGCTGACACTCCACTGATCCCTCATCCTAACGAAAAAGAGCAAGACAGAGAGCCAGAAGAAAGGGAGACAGATAAATGAAATGGTGTATTCATTTATTACAATGAGACGACATGCATTAGAACAGAATTAGCTGTCTGGCTTACAGAATAACTTCCTGTTCCACAAACTTTTGGATTTATTGTGGCCGGATGAGGACAGAAGTAGCCAGCAGGACACACAGAGCAATCCTCTGCTCTCCGGCCCCCCTTTATCCGACTAAATGTTGCACTGGACACATAGGAAAATTCAAATACACTGAAATTTTATCTGGTTTTATCTTTGTTATTTCAGCCAATGGGACTGTGACTCACGGTGGACAGGAAGTGGGTTTGGATGTACCCTCCTTACAGTAATAGCCTTCTGGACAGACTTGACAGTCCTCTTTCCTGCCGTTACCAATCTTTGTGCTGTAGGTGCCTGGAGGGCATGGATGCTGTGAGCCATATAACGTACCTGTAGAGATAAACACACATAGAGCATATCAAGACTTTAATCTGACTGTTCAATAGTCTTAAAAAATGTGTTTGACATAGAGGGGATCCAGAAAGGTAGTAAAGAAATCGGTAGAGGAGAAATTGTTGAATAAAGTCATTATTTTTGTCTTCTTTGCACACAAAAACGTGGTAGTTGCTGTCTGTGCAAGGTCAGAAAGCTCTCTCATTTCATTAAAATTATCTTAATTTGTGTTCCAGAGATGAACAAAGGTCTTATAGGTTTGGAACGACATGGGGTTGAGTAGCTAATGACAGAATTTTCATTTTTGAGTGATCAATCCCTTTAAAATGTCTTCCTTCAAGGTGGAAGAACATTTCACACAGCTTCAGTACCTTCAGGACAGTAGTGTCCCGAGTTGCATCTCCCAGAGGGAGCGCCCACTCCTGCTAAACAGTACCAGCCTCTCGGGCACGGCTGGCACTCGCGTTCCGACTCCAGTCCACTGCGGTCACTCCAGGTACCAGCTGGACACTTGTGCTGAGTGGGGAACATAGTGCCCACAGGACAGTAATGTCCAGGAAAGCAAAAAAGCAGAGGCCTCTGGATGCCACCAGTGCCTGTAAAAGCAGAAATTGTAATTAAATAAAGTTAAATAAAACTTACAAGAGCGTAAACTACATGGGGCTGAAAGTAGTCTGGCACCTCGAAGACAGGCATAACGTGCAGGACACTGCTGGCACTGGGAGAGGTCAGTGAGGTCTGTGCGGTTACTAAGGGTACCAGGAGGGCAAGCGCTGGATGGGTCATTTGGTCGGGTAGAACCTGGTGGACACACAAACCTGAAAAAAACAAACAAAAAAAAAATTTTTGGCTAGAAAGTGGATAAAAAAATGTGACTTTAGCTAGATGCTCAAAACCTCTAAAACCAACTAAATGGACCAGTCAGATAAGTCCAGCTTAGGCTGGTTTAATTTTTTTTCTCAGGTGCATAATGCACTAACCCTGGCATACAATCCACATCAGGAAACTTCAGTGCAACTTGTGTGCATGCTTTGCCCGGGTAACAAGGCCTGCAGTCTGCCAGCGCATCCTGCCCCTCCAGAGGGTTAAAGGTGCCTGGTTGACAAGGCATTGGGTCACTTGTTCCTTCTGGACAATAGAAGCCTGGTGGACACTTTAAACAGTCCTTTACACCTATGATAAAAAACAAAACAAATATCAACATGACGGTAGATTTATATGGATGTGCTTTAATGAGAATGAATGTTTTAAGAAAGAAATCTTACTCAGCGCCCCCTGATGTGGGGTGAAGGTCCCTTGAGGGCATAAGATCTCACTGAGTGTGCCTGCTGGACAGTACCTCCCACGGGCACAAAGCAAGCCAGGACCTGCAGAACCTACAAATCAAGAAGGGTTTCAAGTTTTTGTCCAGGAGAGTGGATTTCGGAAAGTTGACTCAATACATTTTTGCCAAAAAAAAAAAAAAATTGTAATTGTAATTAGAGAAAATAATTAGTATATATGTTGATGTATTTTACATAAGTACATGTTGTAAATTATTATTAGAAATACTATTGTGTTCAAATGTGAATGTAATGTGTGTACATTATATATATATATATATATATATATATATATATATATATATATATATATATATATATATATATATATATGTGTGTGTGTGTGTGTGTGTGTGTGTGTGTGTGTGTGTGTTATATATACACATATATTTAAAAGAATAAAAAGAAGAAAAACAAAAAATTAACACAAACATCACTTTTACTTTTAAAAGTACAAACAGGTCTACAACAATAAATTAAATAAATAGAAATGGAGATGTGCTTAACTTAAACACAAAGCTATGATGTAAAACGTCACAAATAACTTTTCCATCGTCTCTTCATTCCAAACCCACATCACACACTCTTACAGCACATCACACTCAGGAAACAGTTGAGGGCAGGAAACCGTTTAACAGCAGTGGCTCATGTGGGTTTAGGAAAATTAAAGTTGCAGCTTACTGCAATCTTCGGTAAAACACAAAATCATAACATTTCACTATTTAGGTTTCTACAAAAGAGTATGTCTATAGAAGCCCAGTCATCTTTCACAGATAATATCATGTCAACAAAAAACAAAAGATAATTATGCATACTGTATATGTGTGTATGAATGTGATCATGCATATGTGTGTCTTGGTTTCATGCCCTAACCTGCGGGACAGAAGCGACCCTCTGCACACCTCTTGCAAGCTGCCCTACTTGTCTGACCCAGTTGTCCTCCTGCAGTTCCAGCAGGGCAAGGTGACCCGTGCGGCACACCCGTGCCTTCCTCACAGTAATACCCTTGTGGGCACAGAAACTGAGAGCTCGGCCTCCGAGACGTGCCCTCCAAACAGTAAAAACCTAGGAAGAACAAAATAATTCCAGCTATTATCGTGTGCATTACGATTATACAATATTCAATTCTGACCCTCGAATTTGATAGATGTTTGTCTGTTTCCAGACAGAATGTCAGTCTGTGCATTTGTGGTGGGGATTTTAAATTGACTCTTTCTGCAGGTTACATTGTTACACCAGTAGATGGTGACAAGTGACTGTTTCTTTATGAGTGAGTCATTGAATTAAATAACTGATTCGTTAAAACACCCAAGAACACTTTATTCAGAAATGAAACAGCACTACTGCATGATGCCTGGAGATGTGTAGTTGTTCATTGTGCTTTGAATTTGTTTGGAACTATTTTGCCGCTGGAGCAAAAACAGACTAAAGTTGCATTCACATTAGGAAAAGGAACCTTCTTTTACGTTTACATTACATTTATGCATTTAGCAGACGCTTTTATCCAAAGCAACTTACAATGCATTCAGGATATACACTTTTTTACAAGTATTTGTGTTCCCTGGGAATTGAACCGACAACCTTTTGCGCTGCTAACGCAATGCTCTACCACTGAGCCACAAGAGCACTAAGTCAATGCAGCTAATTTGCATGAAAAACTTGAACCCATTGCAAAATCTGCTTGAGGAAATTCCTGCAAAATTCCTGATCACACAGATTGGAATCACGGGACTTTGCCCATGAAATTTTGCAGAGCAACGGTAAATGTGATCAAGTGTTAATTCATTCTCTACTGTCACACAAACCAATCAGCCTTCTGTTCGAATTGTTCCCTCTTTATGTTCAATTTCCAATTTCACGGATTTCTATTACAATGACTGGATTTAACACTCAAAATTTCATTGACCATAGGCAAATGTGATTGCAATTTATCCGCCAATACTGTGTTAAAATGCAAGTTACCCAATATTAACTTTTTGTTTACTGAACTGTTGTATAAAAGGCATTTCAAATGAGCACTTTTGTTTCTAATATTTACAGCCTGTGCGGCCAGTCAAACAAAAAGCGCTCATGCTCTTGTTATATTGCTTAATTATGACATTAGTAAATAGATCCACAAGTAAAATCAATACATAAGTAAACCTGTAGGACATCACAGGTACCTGCAGGACAAATAGCACAGTCCCTTTCTCTCTGTAGCCCCTCCTTTGGTCCATAAGTTCCTTCCGGGCATTGTATCGCAATATTTGCAACACAGTAATGCCCTGCAAAAACAAATGTTAACAATCAAAATGTGGTATTGAATGTGAAAAGCGAGCAGCCCTATCTGAAATACTGACTCACCTGCAGGACACACAACACAGTCTGATCTTTCTCCGTCTCGGTATGTCCCAGGGGGACAGGAGATAAGCTGTCTTGACCTCTGACCAAGATGAGACTGTCCCCTTGACCAGACCGGAGTCACTGTACTCCTGCAGGCTGATGAACCATTGCATTTTTTACACTCAGTCTGGCCCGGAATGTCTGAATAATGGCCCACGGGACAAGGAAGAGGTGCAGACATCTTTTTGTACGGACAGTGGCTTCCTTAAAGAGGAAATTATAGAGATTTACAAGCAGTTTTGTGTCTGTAAACTTGTATGCATGTTGTGACATTGACGCTTGTGTTTATTTTGGCTTTAGCAGGTGCAAGCAAGACATCAAATGCATGTGAATTAAACATGGGAATCCATGTTTACCTGCAGGACACAGCTGACATTGAGCACCGCACAGAGTGGAATAGTAGCCTTCAGCACACTCAACACACTCTGTCTGGTTGAAGTTTGGTTCTTCTCCGAGGCCACACTAAAATAGTGAAGTGAACAAATAAAAATGATTTACACCAAAGTTTATGCTTAGGTTGAGTGTAATATTACCAAAAGGGAGGGAAAAAATCTCTTAAGCAGCACTTTAGTTTGTGCCCACCTTCATTTGAAAACCCTCTATGCAAACAAAGCCAAAGGGGCATGGCAGACACTGAGTGAGTCCCTCTGGAGAATACTGTCCTGACAGACACGCTGTAAGGTTGCCTGATGCGCTGTCACAAGAGAAACCAGCGGGACAAAGCTTGCACTCCACACGGTCTTCTGTGCTAACCAAACCTGGGACACAGGGCTTTAAAAGACGATTACAAATACAATAAGGTTCCCTTTACAAAAAGGTTCTATTAATGCATTAATTGACATTACCTAACAATGAGCAATGAACGTTTCTTACAGTATTGTTAAAATTAGTTAATAAACAGCTGTTCATTATTAGTTCACGACAGCTCAGGTACATTAAATAATGTTAACAGATACAACTTTTGATTTTAATAATGTATTAGTAAAAACTGAAATTTAAATTAACATTAAATAAGATAAATAAATATTGCTTTATTTATTTACTATGTTACCTGGCAGTCCTGGATACTGCTTTTTCCAGTATAAGGGTTAAACATGCCAATGGGGCATTTTCTGGGTGCAGATACATTTCCAGGACAGCTGAAATGTAAGGAAAGGAAAAGAAAATATTAATATATTAATACAATTACACAAAATCTTCTATAGCCCTAAAATCATACTCACAACTTCCCTGCAGGACACTCAAGACAAATCCCTGATGAAAAGTAGGTTCCCTCTGGGCATGATATTTGAGTCTGATTACAGTAGATTAAACACTCTGAACCCTCAGGCTTCATGTCACCTCCTGCATCAAAATATTAAAAAATAAGTTACTAACTGCAACAGTTATCAATAAGCACACTGTATCAGTGACCAATGTTCAATCAGTAACCACATCTCTTATTTAACACACTATATGTAATGAATTCCATTTCATGCCACTAGTACCTACCTGATACAAAGACATTCCATCTCTGTCTAAAGCCAGTCCATGTTATGCAGAAGCAAAATAAAAGAAAATACCGGTTCATGGTGATCGTTTTTAAGCTCTCCGTTTCATCGCAGCAGACTTCTGTCCTTAGTCGCTCTGTAGCCCCTTTAAGTCTATCAGTGAATAGGGACACCTCAATAATTGAAAGTGAAATTCAAGCCATGTAACTCAATTCCAGTCAGAAGCCAGTGATACACTTACTGGGCAAAACTGTAAACTTCTAGAATATCAGTCTGTTTTTTAAACCATGGACTGTACGGGATCTTATTTACCTTTCGATTTCTTAAAGTTAGAGGAAATTAAATTTAAATGAAATAACCCGAATATTTCTTCACATGATTTATGCACTGTTTGCATTTGAAAACACAGAAAGCGTTAAAAAAAATTGTAATGTACATACAGTACATTAAAAAAGAACATGTGTAAAACAAAGACAATACAAATAAGATTAAAATAGATTATGACACTGTTTTTGTGGTAAAGCGAAGGCAGGATGTTTCAAACCTCTGCAGCTGTGCAAAACTGTACTAACCCCAAGTTTCCACTGCAAAGCATGAATGTGATCCAGTTTACTGCAGCAATGGGCTGATAAATTAATCAAACTGCTGGGAAAGTCACTTTGATTCATTAACATGGATGTTATCAAGAGTCAGACTGTGAACTTCTTTTAATATCACTTATGCAATTTCCATTTAAATTATTTAGATACATGGAAAAACTAAATTAGATAAACACATCCGTAAAGAAATGTGATACAGTATTTGTTTGACATTCAAACGTATTGTATAAATGTAAATATTTTAGTTAAATGATCAAAAAATACCACAGTGCCATGCAAATCAAACTGCAAAAGTTCCAAGAGCTTAGTTAACCAAATTTCTCGGAGGCAGGTGCTATACATAAATGAAGCCCACCTCATGGGGAGGAGCTTCCCTGTGTTTTTTACTCATGCCATACCATTTATCATTCATAAGAAAACGCATCTTGAATGAAAGCCAAAACATGTTTTTGATTCATGTGATGCTACTTTTACAACTAGGATTCCATGGTAATGTCTTGGAGATTCTATATTATCATTTTTATTTCTAATGAATTATGGTATAAATTAAATCTAGAATATTAAATATTTCCGTAAATACCTATAATAGTATTTAAATTCATATATAAGTGTCGTTTCTAGTGGCTGTTAACTTCATTGATTTTACAGATGCTGTGAGTGCTGGAATCCAGCGTGAGATTCAGAATGCAAGACTCCAACAGCCATTTACTTTAAACTGTACCTACAACTGTTCAAGTGGCTTCACTCGTGGTTACTGGACATGGGAAGACACTCCAGCTTGTAGCAAGTGCCAATGGAAGCCCAGTGGGAGATCAAATTTAGGAGACATGTGCACTGTGAGCTTGTACATACCTTATCTAATTATGGAGCAAACGCGTTATAACTATTCTTGCCTTGCTGAAGAGAGTGACCGTCCGGGCCTTCCTCGTAAAACAGAGCTTCTGGTAACACTGCAAGTTCACGGTAAGCGCTATTTGAGTTTATTGCTAACAATGAATAACCAATAATGTAAAAAAAGGAATATTTCACCCAAAAATATTAATATTTGAAAAAAAAAAAATTTAAATATGAAATTTAGTCACCCTTAGGTCTTACAAGAACAGCTTTGGAGAAATTAAGCATTACATCACTTGTTCACCAGTGGATCCTCTGCGGTGAATGGGTGCCGTCAGAATGATTAAAACATCACAATGATCCACACTGTCCATCATCCAGAAGTGAAAGGCTACTTGTTTGTGATAAATCCATTAAGACATTTTTTTAACTTTCAAACCATTGCTAAAACATGTGTCTTCTATCCATAATATTGCTTTCTCCAGTGAAAAAGTAATTGTGTCTGAATCAGTAGAGAAATATGTACAGGTCAAGCACCATTTACAAGCAAAAATAGTCAAATATGTCGGTGGATTTTGATGTGACAACAGGGAATGGACTTTTTCAGTGGAGGAAGCATTATAAATTATGGCCTATTATTTTGGGCAGAAGTGATGGTGTGAAACTAAAATGCCTTAACGATGGATTTTTTTTCCTAAAAATATGCAGCTTTGTACAAGACTTTAATTGATGGACTGGAGTCATGTAGATTACATGTGGATTATTGCGATTCTTTCATCAGCTGTTTAAACGCTCATTCTGACGGCACCCATTCACTACAGAGGAGAAATTTAACACTAGATGTAATGCTAAATTTCTTGAAATCTGTTCTGATAAAGAAACTCATTTAGATCTTGGATGGCCTGAGAGTGAGTACATTTTCAGCAAATGTTCATTTTTGTGTGAACTATTCCTTTTAATTGTACTCAGGACTTTTCTTACCATTTTTGCAATCCCTTGTACAGATGAATCTGAAGAAAAAGTAACACCTCCTAAAGTACTAGCTGGTAAGTCTATAAGTTAAAGGGATAGTTCACCCAAAAATGAAAATTTTATGTTTATCTGCTTACCCCCAGGGCATCTAAGATGTAGGTGACTTTGTTTCTTCAGTAGAAAACAAACGGAGATTTTTAACTCAAACCTTTGCAGTCTGTCAGTCATATAATGTAAGTGAATGGGAATCACGGCTTTGAGAGTCAAAAAAACATACACAAACAAAACCAAATTAAACCCTGTGGCTCACCATTTACACTCCTAATTGAGATTGTAGATAGAGTGTCAATGGTCCATTTGAGAAATAGGTGGTAATGCAATTACAGGTCTGTGATCTGCTGTAAAGCAAGAAGACGCGTCACGTGCCGGCTGAAGAAGAAGACACAAATGTGCTCAGGACAGTTCGGACATTGCGGTGAATCAGAGGTAAAAAAAAAATATAAATATTGTTCAGTTTCTTGCACAAACCAATCGTTGTGTGTCTTTACACATCAATGTATCGTTACGAGCCACAGGATTTAATTTTGTTTTGTTTGTGTTTTTTTGACTCTCAAAGCCGTGATTCCCATTCACTTACATTATATGACTGACAGACTGCAGTGGTTTAATTTAAAATCTTTGTTTGTGTTCTACTGAAGAAACAAAGTCAACAACATTTTGGATGCCCTGGGGGTAAGCAGAAAAACATCAAATTTTCATTTTTGGGTGAACTATCCATTTAAGGATCTGTAAGGATAGTTCTACTTATTGTACTATTTTTAAGGCCATTATTGGTTTGTATTAATGTTCTGAATGTTGTTTTACTGGTTTAGATCCATCTCTGAGAGTAAAGTTGTTAAGGGGTCAGGTGGAGTCGGATGAAGTGCTTACATCATTATCTACCATCGAAGTGATGGCAGGAACCTCACTCAAACTTCACTGTGTTGCCCTTGATAACAAACACTGTGCGGTGCAGTGGAACAGAGAAAACAGTGCCCTCCCCCTGGAAAAAATAAATGACACCATACTACAGTGGAGTGAAATCAAAGCAGAGGATAGTGGACAATACAGGTGCCACACCAAAGGGACCTGCACTGACCAGGCTATCACTGTGGAAATAGAGGTCATCACATCGGGTGAGCACTTTTACACTTCCAAAATTACATCAACCCATTTTCAGAATCACATACAACACAGTCCATCAAGTCAGCATTTTGCCATACAGATGGATTCGCCTGGGCCAAGATCTTTGCAGCTTTTGCAGTGTCTGCAGTAGTTATCCTGATGGCCCATCTGGTGTATTTGTGCTACAGAAAAGGATGTAAGATCATGCATTCTGCTAACAGATTCCATGAAAGGTAACACACAATTTTTTGTATCAAATTAAACATGATGAAACAGCAAACCATATCAAATCTCTTTCAATAGCAGTGATCTGGTCTTTTGTAGGGTTACATCCAGAAGTGCTGCGCTGATAAGGCCAATCGCTCAAGGTCTTTGTCAATTTATATTTTATTTTACTAAAATGCAATAATATATGTATATACACTAATTGTCAAAAGTTTGGAATAGTTAAATTTTTTTATGTTTTTGAAAGATGTCTCTTATGCTCACCAAGGCTGCATTTAATTGATTAAAAATACAGTAAAGCATTTAATATTGTTAAATATTATTACATTACTTTTAAAACTTAAATATTATTACATGAACTATTACATGAACTTTTTCTCTTTTAATATATTTTAACTGAATGAATTCATGAATTAATTACTCCAGTGTTTAGTGTCACACGATTCTTCGAAATCATTCTAATCTGATGATTTGCTGCTTAAGAAAAATTTCTTATTTTTATCCATATTAAAAACTCTTTTGCTGCTTAATATTTTTGTGGAAACCGAGATACACTACCATTCAAAAACTGGGGTCAGTAAAATTAAAAATAAATACAAATGAATAATTTTGTTCAATAAGGATCTATTAAAATGATCAAAAGTAACAGTACTTTAACATCAAAGTTACACAAGATTTCTATTCCAAATAAATGCTTTTATTTTTAATTGATCTAGGCATCCTGAAAAAATATGTATAACGGTTATATATAAATATAGCACAACTCTTTTCAACATTGATAATAATTATAATTGTTTCTTGAACAGCAAATCAGTATATTAGAATGATTTCTGAAGGATCATGTGACACTAAACACAGGTTTATGGTGCTGAAAACTCAGCCATAACAGGAATAAATTATATTTTAAAATATATTAAAATACAAAAGATTTTAAATTGCAATATTTCCCAATATTACTGTTTTACTATATTTTGACTAAAAACATGCAGCCTTCATGAGAATTACAGACTTCTTTTATAAACATGAAAAAACCAACCCCAAACTTTTTGAGCAATGGTGTATCTGAATATGGTCATCTGAATGGTAGTACAATTCAATAGTTAATTGATTCAAGAAACATTTTATTTTTTAAATTTAATCCCAGACAGTCAGAGCGAAAATGAAGTCCCTTATGCTGATATTGTGATCTCCGTGAGAGGATCCAGCAATCCGGATCTATCTGACACCTTAAACCAGACTTCAAAAAACCAAAGACCGGTGAGAATTAATATTATTTTAATATTATAAATTTATACAATTACTTAAGGATTTTTTACAGGGCTGTTTGGTATCACAGAACCAGATGTGTGACAGTGTGAACTGTGTTTTGCAGAGATGGAGGGACGAGGCCAGAGCAGGGCTACTGCATGCTTCAGCTGACAGACTGCACATCCACTCTAAAGAGGTCACTAGGAAATTAAGCACAACGTCTGAATATGCTGTAATTACTTACTCCTGTGAGGCTCTTAGTGTTACTTCAAAAACTGCATATCTGATTAAAAAATAGAAGGCAAAATGTGAAAATTGTAAATAGCTGTCTGCAATTAAAAAATTCAAAACTTTTAATGCATGTGTGTTTGTTGCTTTTATAGTCTTGAAGGAAATACTTACTGCATTACATTTGCTTTGCAGCTCATAAAAACATTTTTACTGTGTCAGCTGCTTGCTGTTTTTGACCAGGAAGGTCTATATGACTTAAAAGAATGGTTTAAGTAATTTATAGTATGTGTCTGCAGTCCAATTTCACAATTGCATAGGTTTTTTTTCTAATAGTAAAAAAACACCTCAAACACCAGTTTAGACCTCTCTAAATTATTTTTTATTTTTGTCAATTTAAGGGGGAACATGCCCCAAACCAGCCTATATACCTTGTTTGTTTACTTATTACAGGGAGGCCTACTGTAGTACTGATAAAATGTTAGAAATTCCTTGCAATTTGTTCACACTTCACACATTCAGCGAGATTTGGACTCTGAAAGGTGGTTATTTATATGGCCTAAAACATTATCATATTTACCATGTTCACCTATACTTCTGTATATTGTTACTGTTTTGAAAAACTGTCTTTACCTGCAGTAGGCTATCGGCAGCACACGAAGGTGTTGAACTGTATCATTGACAAACGACAGGGTTGCATTTGCAGGCGTGGTTTTAATTGATTTATTTTTTTTTAATACCTTTTTGTTATTTGTTATTTAGTATTAGCCTATATCCCATTACTATTTTAAACAGCGTCTCAATGCGTGAGAATTTTTAGAATGATTCAAACTGGATCGTGAATCGTTTGACCGATTGACTCACGATTCGCGACGCGGGCATCGCCGAATTGCAAAGAACTGACAGAAGACACGAGATGTTTTAATAAATATTGTGAGCGTAAATGTTTCTCCGGTCGGTTTACGGTAATCTCGATCGTCAGGGATTTATCAATGTCTCGTAAAACCTGAATAAAACGAGTCTAGCTAATGACGTCTTCGATAACATGCAGTTACGGCGTCATTTGTTTGTCATAATGCAAATATGAAATTAAACTTGAATATAGCTACATTAATGCTACAGATTAGCCTACTTAGCAGATCTATAGGCTATAAAAAGGCTGCTCCCAAAGTCACTAGACATTAACGTTTTTTTATATTTGGCAATAAAATAAATAAAATCTCTAGATCACTTTAAATATTTACTTGATACGGATCGTGTGACCCAGTACTAGTGAAATTACCCTCCCTGAGAGACCGGATACAGTGGAAAAAAGTTATAGTAAAAATACCTACCATTTTATATTGCATGTGTAAATACACAAATTTCTGGTGTATCCTACTAACGTTTTGTCTTTGAACTTGACAAGTCATAATGTTTTGACCCTCTCCGCTTTCGGTAGTTGGAACCACGCGTCGGTTGCATGGCAACGGTCGACAACATTCAACTCGTTTTGAACGGTAAGAAACATCACACCACTACACCTGGCTAAATGATTAAATATATATTGACTACCGATAACAAAGCAAGAAAATAGGGGCTTGATAGCACAAGTGTTCCAATATGTCTTTTTTTATTTTACAGAGGAAAAAAGCCAGTTTGTCTTTCGTTTAGATGATTCTTAGCACAACATTTGTATTGTCAGTATCACTATATGTGTATGTCATGCTGTAAAGCTAAACATCTTAATGAGAAAATCGATGCATTTAATTATTTTTCTAATTATGTGGAAAACATTAGTCTACAACACCATTAACGTTTAATGAACACGTCTTCTCCCTAATTAAACTCAGACCTGAGAGCTGTAGAAGATGTCTGTTCCCTTCTCCAACACAAACCTGCGCATCCCAAGAGGCTTTGGGAATTTATTGGAGGGTCTTGCTAAAGAGGTGTTGAGAGACCAGCCTGAGGACATCCCTACCTTTGCTGCTCACTACTTCACAAAGCTTCTTAAAGCCAGAGAAGGTAAATGTGATGCTTTCTTTGATCCTGATGTTTAAAGTACCCCTATTATGGAATTTTTGAAAATTACCTTTCATGCAGTAAGTGAATGAAAACAACCTGCAAAGTTTTACATCTGAAAGTGCACCGTGTATAAAGTTATTGTCTGTCAAAATAAAGAGTTTTTTGACCTTGCATGCATGTCAACCTGTTAGTGTGGACTCCCAAAACCAAAATATGAACCTTTCATAATCCATAATGGGGCACTTTAATATTTTTTGATGACATATGAATTACTCATATACAGTATGAGTTAGTCATGATATGCTTATACAGGATGCCTTTGATTTTGCTTGCAAGAGATAGTAGGCCTATTATTAGATCAACTAAATTGTCAATGCATGCTTGAAAATGAATGTCCAAACGAATGCATGTTTGTTTCAGAAAGTGGCCTAGACCCAGCAGAGTGGGGTGCAAAGTTGGAAGACAGGTTTTACAATAATCACTCATTTAAGGTATTTAAAAAAAAAAGATTAAAAATGAGACAACACTCTTTGAACCTTAAGATTATACTAGTTCCTTCTAACGTGGTGTTTATTCTTCTCAAAACAGGGCACAGCAATACAAGGAAACTACATTTCACCAAAAATAAATACAAGGTCTGTGAATGAGGAAGTGTGATTTTACTCTTTCACTCCCCCTAACAGTTTCCCAGATGAGAGAAACAGCCATGACTGAAGTGAAGCAGTGTGAGATTTTAGATGAAAATGTAGACAATAAAACTGAACATGACTCATAGGATTGCCTGTAGTTTTGGTATGATTTTCTTGATTCTGGTTGTACGTTCAGGCAGCGCAGCAGTTTTATAGCAGGATGAAGCTTGGCGGGTGGCTCTCTGTTTCTGAGGCAGGGCTTCTTCGATCATTTGATCAAGCAGAGGATTGATTGTAGTGTCAGAGCACAGATATCCATCTGGGTTGTACATTACGATTCATTTATTACTCCTGTTGTAGTTGTTTGTGCTTTTATTTACTTACATTATTAATCACTGTTGCATATATAAAATTGTCCTTGCCTTCTTACATGTCCTTTTTCAGAAACAACCCTGGCCATTCTGAAACTTTTGGAGACAAAGTAACCCTAAGCCCACCATTAAAAGACCTCAACACTAATAATTCAGAGGACACTGAAGTAAAGCAAAAATGTGATTTAGATAAGAAGCTTGATGAGGAATCCGGTGAGATGGAACATGGACCTGATGCGGATATTCCCTGTGTGGGAACGGCAGATGTTGATATATGTGCTCAAGAGCTAAAAGACCCCAGCAGGATTCCAAAGCAAACATCAGAGGTGCTGAAGGATGGTGAGGTTGCAAAAGAAGATGTAGATATTGATATCTGCAGATCAGAACTTGAGCCTACACCTTTGCCTTCCTTTGGTGGTCTCGCAAATGTGGATGTATGTGCTGAAGAGATAAACCACCTGTCTGAACTTACTGAGTACAACAGAGACGTGGAAAGCCCAAAATTGAAAGAAGGAGAGTTTGAAACACACAATGAATCTTTTGTTGAAACCCCTTCACATATTGAGGAGGATGTAGACAAGCAAGCAAATGAAATGTCTGATGATGATGATGATGATGGCCATACTGAAGATACTGAACAGGGAGTTTTAGAAATGGCTGATAATTTATTAGAAGACACTGATCCAGAAGAGAAGAGCACTGGGCAGATTTATGTGGAGGAATCAACTGAAAGTACTACTGAAAACACAGTTGAAGTAGAGCAGGAATCAGAGGAACATACTGAAGAAAAGGATGACTTACCAGACAATGAAAACCAGGAAGAGACTAAACATGACTACTGCAGCCCCAATGACTTTGTTGAACATGCAGCCGATTCCACATCTGATATCAATAGTAGATCATTGATGGAAATTAAAGACACATACATTGACTACAGTGATGAGACATATGACAGTAAAAGCGAAGTCATAGATGTTCTAGATGAAGTGCACCATCACTGTTCTACTCATACAGGTGAGCATGAAGCTGAGCACAGCACTGATGAACAGAACACCTCTAAAATTATGGATGCAATGGAGGAGGAAACCCCAAAGCTAGTTAACGACAGTGAAACTGAAGTCACAGAGGACATGATAAGCAACGAGATTTTAAATACAGATGCAGTGGATGCTTCTGAGAAAGATCTAAACACAGAGAACGTAAATGAAGGGAGTGATCTTGACAGTGATGCTGAACAGATGGATCTGGACATTTCGAACATGCGTCAGCAAGATATGGTAAAAATTGAAGATGAGGAGAAGGATTTGACCCATGATACTGAACCAAAGGAAGATATTTTGCCTTCTGAAGCTGGAGAAGCTGATTCAAAGCCTTTAGAAGGAGAAACAGAGGTTGTCAATGAAGAACATCTGACAGAGTCACAAGAACAGACTGAAAACTCAGAGAATGAAGGAGGTCAAGACGATCAGTTGGAGGAGCAAAGAGATAAATGCCAGGAATCGACCCTTGAAAGTGAGAACCAGGAAAATCCTGACAGCATAGAACAAAAGGTAAGGGATTTTTGTTTCTTTCTTTTCTTTTTTTCATCACCTTTTCATTTGGTAAACAAAAATTTGGTATTTGTATAAAATAAATTGTGAAATATAAATTTAATATGTATGTGTGTTTTTATGTTTTTATTTATTTTTTTGTTTGTATATATCATATTCTCTATGTTTTATATATATGTATTTTTATATATATATATATATATATTAAATAGAAGCCACATCCTAGGGCCATGCAAATAATATTTTTGTTTTTTATTAATTAAAAAAAAGGAAAAAATATATGTAATAAATCAATAAATGCAAGGTGTCTCCAAAAATATGTGATTAATCATGTTAATTATGATGTCAATATTGAGCAAAATAATTGTGATTTAGATTTTTGCCATAATCATACAGCCCTACCCCATCCTTATCTGCAGACTATTCCTTTTATTGTCCCAAGTTAGTAAGTAAAAATAAAATCAAGGACTTGTCAGATCAACAGTATGGCTCTGTGTCTCTCTGGAGAACAGTGATTGAAGATGTCCGGAAATAGTCCAGCTGGTGAGTGCAAGACTGCGAGAGGGTCAAAAAAGCTCAAACTATACATACATCCTATTTCATATAATCACTATGCATAGACCCAAACAAATGATTGCAACATTTCATAAAGAGATATTCAGAAAGGTTTAGATCTTTTAAACCAAGAGGTCAGAAGAATATCCATATGCTTCTTTAAAGGGGTTCGAATGAGACCGTTTTGGTGGTGTTTCCATGGAAACATTTTACCGACCATTTATCTGAGGGAGAAACTGATCTAGATTTTGGAGTTGTGTGATATTTTCAAAGAAACAGAATATGTACCCTATTAGCTGCTTCGCTTTTTAATCCTCGTCCAAAGTGGAGTGTTTCAAGTTCTGTAGGGGTTAATTAGAGACACACACACTAAAGCAAAGCGCTCTTCTTCTGGCTCCAATGTAGGTCATCTAACCTGACCTATATCAACTCTTGTCCAATGACTTTATACGCTGTAGGAGGAGCAAGGGAATCGTGTAAGTGCTATTTTCAGGAACAATATTCATGGTATCATCAATCTTTGGCACGACTGTAAAGTCACCTCATCTTCTTCATGGAAACTCAGTGTTTTAACACTTCGGTGCTCTGTGAACCGACTTCATTATCTCCCAGCCTTACACCTCCAGCAGATGCCAAGAAAAGAGAACTGATACCATTACAGCACCGAGCTGCATCTTCTCTCTTTAATCTTGGTAGGGTAGGAGGCAGGAGATGCAGCAGTGTTCCAGAGAAATAAAGGGCAATGGATTTACTGTCTGTTTGTCTTACTCTACAGTATATTGCCACAGGGTGGAGGAGGCACGGACTGTGTGGGACTGACTGAGATGTGGGGAGCTGCTTCTAGTATTTTCGTAGCTTATGATGATAGCCCTCTGGAATATTTTGGAGTGTGAATATTTAAAGTTATGTTATATAATTGGTTTAGACCATGGTATGACTCTAAATCATTCTCTCCACTGAAAATCAAGTATCTCTGGTCCTATTGGTAACAGGTGTCAGGAAAATGAGAATAATGGTGGTGTAAACGTCAGCATTAAACTAAATATTTGCAACGGGCAAAGAGCTGAGTGACAGTGTCAGAGTGATGATGCTCCTGAGTCGCGCCCTCTCTCTCTCTCTCTCTCTCTCTCTCTCTCTCTCTCTCTCTCTCCTCCCACCCTAAGACTCTGAATTATAAGGATAGTTGGAGGAGAGGCGTATTCGTCCAAGTGATTTTGCCCTGTGAGGAGGTTTCCGCTCTGTTGCACTTGCACAAGACGAGATCACGTTAATAAGCGTCTGTAATTGCGCGTCATGGATTGTCATATCGTAAGTATAGACCACTTTAATCGTTGTTTTGTTTTTTTGTGTATTGAATGTATAGAATTAAGAAATGGTTTGATGATAAATTAAAACACACTTTAACTTTTTCTTTAGGCTACTGATTTAGGACCGAGAAAAGCTGGACTTGTTTGCAAATACTTGTTTTTGTATCTCGAAACTTTATGTCGGTGGTAAATTCCATGTCTGGTAAATTATGGGTTTATGTATTCAGATTCATATTTTGTGCTCACCATCATTTCACACTTCTTAACCGTTGACTCTTTATTCAAATGAGTAAGCTTTTAACAGTTTATGTTTAAGCCATTAGGGGTTCAAAGGATCCCTAAATATTGTTTATGTTATTAATATTAATAGCATTATTAGTATTAACTGGAGTATTAAAATATACAATCTACTAACTGTAAATAGTATAAAGTAAAAAAAAAAAAAAAAAAGGTTAAACATGCGTACCGTCTCAGTGAATCAAAATTAATAATAGGCTAAATAAGGTGGACTCTTAGTGGCGCTGTATACAGCAATATATATATATATATATATATATATATATATATATATATATATATATATATATATATATATATATATATTCTTTGTTTATTTATTTATTAAACAATATATTGCTTAATAACTTTCTATTAGACATGGCCGCATAAAAGCCATGACGAATATAGGGCGTGGTTATATTAGCTGGGTATATGAAGATATTTGCATATTTAAAAAGTCAGTCAGCTTTCAGCAGCATTTGTGGCCAGTTGCCACAAAACTTTTTGGGTAAGGATCTGAAAAAGCATGCAAAGTGGTATTATAGAGGGAAAAAAATGTATATAAATTGAATCTAGTTATTGTGCATAAATTGGTGTTAACACATGTCAGCTCTCGTATTAAAATATGAACAAATATGTGAGCTTATGGGCTAAAAAGGTCCTTTTGCTGGTACCCCAATTATTTCTGCTTGCTGTTTGTTTGTTATGCATATGCAAAAGGATTAGGCAAATGCATCATTTATTTTAAATGGACTGGTATAGACATGGGAAAGGCTTGTGACTGCGGAGTTTCATTAGAGGTGATCCATGGGTAAGCATGCACTAAGCCTCAGAGGCAGCAGTAAAATGAACAGATGCTTATTTATAGGGGGATTGTGGAACGCCTCTGCCTGTGGCCACATATGAGATATGTTGGCAAAATGCTTGGTTAATATGAAAAGGAGGATGATTCTTAGTTCAAAAGTGGGTGGACATGCTCCTACCAGGGTTTTACAATGGACTTCTGCTCATCACCCTCACTCAAGCAGTTTAAAGACTGCCAACCTGCCTCTGCTGAGCCATTTTACATATGCTAAGTTGTTGTGGTGGGAGAAAGCAGTGGTTTCACAGCTTCAGGAAGACTTAATGAGACAAATAACATCACATCCCACCACACACACTGCTTGATGATGTGTGCTGACATGCTTCGCAGAGCACAGGAAGCTGGTCACAGTTGGTCTTTGTAGCATCTGGGTGGTTATGTATTTGAAATCATTGCATTTATGTTTTAGTTCATTTTATTTGCATGGTTCAGGTAATAGATTTCTTACACTCTTAAAAATAAATGTTCTTTATGGTTCTTTGAAGAACTTTTAACATCCATGAAACCTTTCCATTTCACATTAGGTCCTTTATAGTCAAAAAATGTTCTTTAGATGTTCTTCACACCAAGAAAAATTAGTTTCATTTTTGGAACTGTTCACTGAAAGGTTCCAATGGGAACCCAAAATGGTTCTTGCTGCGAAAACCCCTTTATTTGTAAGAGTTTAATGGAGAAGAGGAGCATTCAGTTGGAAAGACTCAGTTTCTGTGGAGCTGATGGATAATGACTCATTGCAAGAGGGCTTAAATGGGCAGGAGATGCTAAACCCACTGTGGTGGTATATAAGAACTTAGAGGATAGTCTGAATCACTCTTAGCAAGAGTGAAATCAATACAAAGTACACCAAGTGTCTGTTTTGCTAAATTTATCACTTATAATTCATCATTCAGGAGGAATGCAGCCAGCCACAAAAGGAAGAGGACATCATGGACATCCCACTGGATGACCCAGAGGCCAATAAGGCAGCTGCCAAAATCCAGGCCGGCTTCCGTGGTCATATGACCCGGAAGAAGATGAAACCCGGTGAAAAGCCCAATGAGGAGGTGAGCAGCAGTGGTGAGGGCCTCAACGGCAGCCAAGGGGACTCAGGTTAGTCACTGTCCCCAACAGTCATAGTCAAGAGCTAGACTCAACACCCCTCCCACATGGTGCAGAGGCCGCCAGCTATTTTATTCCAATTCGGTTTGGCAAGACATTCAAAAACCCTCACAAATCCTCACAGAATTTGGCTTCGAGATATGAAGTAAACAACCAGAGCTTTGAACTTTAATGAGAGTTCAAGAGTGTGTTGATTCGCTATCTTTCTGTACTGTGTACCAAAGATTTTTAATAAAAGCGGGAAATATTGTGCCCATTATAGTAGGTGAGCCACAAAAGAACTCCATCATATCTAAAATGAAATAAAAAATCCATCAATTATGTTTAATGAGTCATGTCTTTATACTGAGTAAACATAATAAGACATGCTCAAGGGTGCATTTTAATTACACTATGAGTGCTTTGGATAATTATTTTCTTAATGAAGTAATTATTAATGAGCACATCTGTTATTCTTAAAAGATTGCAGCCGTATGAAAAGGCCATTCACCGATTTATACACAGCCAATGGAGTCCACAGAGTCACTCTGTAGTCTCTAATATCTCAGTTTGTTAAGACACAGATCTCTCAAATCTAATTTCTCTTGTGGGTGGTTTAAGCCTCCACAATTCCAGGACTCAATATTAAAGCCTTGCGCAGATTTATCCCCCCTTTCAATTTTCTTTCGGGTGATGTGTTTTTATCTCCACAAAATTGCCTCGTTTTCTAGAGATGCTGGATAACTGTTTCCCCCGACTCAGTATGTATGCAAATGGTTCTCGAGCTGTTGATCCCCGGAGATTCTACTTTGAAGCAACAAATAGGCCAGCGCTGACGGAAAGAACATAACGTTAATGTTCTCACACCAAAGCCTCCATTTGAACTACCTTTATCGGTGTTGTCCTTTGAGGACGAACCGAGCAGATCTGGTCATTTGATGCAGAAAGTGGGGCAAGCAATGAGAATGAAGGTGTCCTTCAAACCTTCCAGCCCAAGCCCAAATATCTCTCCTTCAGCTGTGCCGCTCCACTCTACCCCACCTCTGTGCCGAATTTAGGCCTTTCCCAAGCAACATCAACCCAGTTCTCGGTTGCTAAGCATTTTATGTATGGAAGTGTTATTTTTATCCTCAGGTGCATCTGCATCGCAGAAACGAGGCTGTGCTCCGTTTTACTCGGACAAAAATAAAAAAAGGTTGTCTATGATCAACTCATATTCTGGCAAAAACGATCAACAAGTAATGCTCTGTCAAAGTATATTTTGTGAAGGATGCAAATGTAGCTATCAAGCACTGCAAAATATTATTTTCTTATTAATTGTAATTGTCTTTTTCCAGCACAAATATCTAAATATTATTAAATTAAGGGCTTAAGGTATTGTTTGTTTGTTTTTTAATGAAAAAATTTATCAAAATTAAATGAGTTTATGCCTTAAACAGTGTAATTTTAGTGTCATTGATATACTATTATAGTTTTTGATAATTGATAATATTTTAAATTAGATTTTATTGTTATATTTTCTGTTTTTATTTGAATTTATTTAAAGTTGTAGTACATTTTTGTGTTTATGTGTGTGTGTGTGTGTGTAGTTTTTATCTTATTGTTTTAGTTTTTGGATTTTGTTTATTATTTAGTTTTAGTTATTTTAGTATTTCAAAGAAAATGAGCTTTTTTATATATGATTTCAGTTAATGTTTGTTTTATTTCAAGTAATAAAAAAGTTTTTTTATAGTTTTATATAGTTTTCCTTAGAATTTAAATTATTTTCATATACCCTGTTGCCATATATTTTTTCTTGATATTCTTTCAGATATTTTTCATGAATTTTTAGATATTTGTAATGGAAAACAAAACAAAAATAGCAAGTAAGAAAATCATTTTTTTTACATTGGGTGATGTTACATCATTGCCTTGTCACTTAGTAGTCAACTAGACTGCTGTCTGTTAACAAACCGAAGTGCAGTAAATCTAAAAAAAATATATATATATATATTTCGCAAGCAGGGGGAACAGACGGAGTAGAGACAGACGCCACATCTGGACCAGAGCAGTGAAGACCCTTCTCAAGGTGGACAGCTTACAGGATGCTTTCTCCAGGGATTTTTTAGTGTCCAAAAAAAAAAAAAAAGTAGTAAAATTAGGCTGGATATGTCATCTGATGTGTGAACTCTTTCTCTATTTTCTGCTTCTTATCCAGTCCGGGTGAATATCTGCTCCAGCATGCTTTTGCATCCCACAAAAGGCATCTGTATACTGTATATCTGATATTTGTATAAATTCGAAGAACGGACGGTGTAGAATTTAACACAGCCTTCTTCAGTCAGACAGTCAAGTAGACTTAAAACAATGCATCATGATTGAGTTTTCTCATTTTTTGTTGCTTGATATTCCTTTCTTGTGGTAGTATGTTAATGATTGCCTGGATTTGACCATGTAGCCACTATCACATTAAAATGTGAAATTTGTTTATCATAGAAGGTTATCAGTTGTTTATAATTGTGTTGACTGATCTGTTTGGTTTGCTAGCTGTAATATGTTGAAAATGAAATCAGAGCTTCCAAAGCAGCATATGGCATGGCAAGATTGACTATAATGTATTTCATTCTGTTTAATTTGTAAAATGATTGATACTAGGTCTTTTAAGGTAGTGTGTATCATTAGAAATATAGAAATTGAGTTGTGAAAGCTTAATGAGTGATAGTCAAGATCACCTTGCATGTTGATATCAGCATCAAGCTCTGTATCAGTTGAAAAATTAATAAAAACTCAGAAATGTGTGTTGCCTGCATTGAAAATGATTTTGTGCAGTCAGGGGCTGATCATTAGTCTTTTGAAGTCCTTATATAAAGAGTCCAATAACAAACAGGCAGTTATATATATATGCAGCAGAAATTTAAATATTAACCTACACATCAGTCTCATTAGTCCTGCTGGAGCTTCTCACTGGAGGGCTCACAGCTGGAAGGCTGTGCTAATGAGATCTGGACAGTCATTTATCAAGGTCAAATTGCCACATTCCCTGCGCTATACTCAATATTGCATGTCAAAACAGCATTTAGGCCTATAATAGCATTAACTGTTTTCAAATCTGTTCCAGTGTGTAGTTTTTTTTCTGATAAATGTGCATGTACCAGAGCTATAATGAAAGAAGCCTCAAATAAATATTGTTTGAGAACATCGTTTTATAATATGTGTAATAAATAAACTGCAAGGTATGTGAGGAATTGTGGTTATACTAAAGGCCATCTCAACATGCATGTTTTAGTAGATTTTTTTTTTTTTTTAATTGCACTCACCAGGAAAAATTCCAGACAACTATGTTTAAATGGCAAATATAAATAAATATGAAATATATGTATGTGGATGGTGAATGAAAAAATATTTTTTTTTAGTTTTTTTATTGTTGCTAATTACATTTGATTACTTTTCTAAATGTCCAACAAATGTTTTCAACTGTTAATCATTTTAAAACATTTAAACCAGGCAGGGTTAATCAACACTGATTACTCTCAGACTTTCAAAATCCTTCCTCACTTGAATTAAGGATTATATTAATTTAATTGTAAAGCATGGCCACCACAAAATCAAACTTTAGCACCTCTTCTTACTTTGAGATTGTTCTGAGGTTAAATACAGATTCAAAATAATAAGATATAGTTTAATAGCTATGATGCTGTTTTTGAAATCAAATCTTTGCTCAGCTATATGACAATGCCTTGGGGAAAAAAAACAGTTAATTTTAAAAAATAAAGCATATACATAAACCTAAATTGGATATAAAACAGTTATCAAATAAGTATGTGTCCTAAACTCATGAAACATTGGTGTCTCATATGCAATTTGGGAAAGCAATCAATTAAATCTGTGTATGTTTGTGAAAATATTCAAATGTAACCCCCTTTGTAATCATTAACATTTTTCAAAAGTAACTAATTTAATTACACATTTTTCTCATTTTTCTTTGTAATTAAATTACATAATTCTTTTACATGTGACTAGTTACTCCCCAGCACTGAATCTGCAAACTTGTAATAGCGAATCAGTGTCAGAATGAATCAGAATCATTGAATACCCAGTTCGGTCCATTTCAAAAGCAAAGCTATCATAAGACTTGTGTGCCATATTCAAGTCTTCTGATGTTGTACAGTAGTCAAATTAACCAAATTTATTATCCACTGATTGGTTATTTGCTCATTCACTGTTCATTAATTCATTATCATTTTCAGTCAGTGAGAACCAGATCTGTCTGTGCTGTAAAGAATCATTCATACAGTACCTGTTTTGTAAATCAATCACTAAAACTTCAGACTATTCATCACACAAAACTATCAAATGATTTTAAGACTTGAAATATAGTGCATGAGTTGTATGAACCATTTTTATAATACTTTTCATGTTGCTTTTGTGTCCTTTTATAGAGCTTAAAATCTTCAGTATCCATTGATTGTAAGTTGAAAAATGTGTGATTTTTGTGTTCCACAGAACGAACTCATACAGGTTTGAAATGACATGAGGCTAATAGCTAAATGACAAAATTAGCATTTTTAGGTTAACAATCCCTTTAAGAATGAGATGTTTGAGAACATAAAAATGAATCTGTTTCCACATGACATAATTAATCTCTCAGCCATTACATTAAGGGCTGCACTTAATTAGACCGTTTACTGCAGTTCTTAATTAAAGACATATGGCACTCAGTTAATCTTGTTTTTCAATTGCATCACCCGTGAACATTTATTACACACTAAATCACATTACTCAGGTTTAACAAACGTGAGTGACTTCATAAATCCTGCTTTGAAGGTTTTAATATTTCTAATAAGTTACTGATTATATTTGATGTTTTGTTGTCTAACTTTATGAAGTCGGTTTTCTCAAATCTAGTGGCTTTCAATCCATTTTCATACAGACTTTTAACATTTCTAAACTTGGATAGGCAGGAGGAAAAACTGGACAAGATGTCCTCCGCACAGCAACAAAGACCTGCCATAATTGTCATTTTTTTTGTGTGTGTGTGGCTCAACTCTTCTTTCCCGGGTGTGAAATGAGCGTTGGAAGTCAGTCGCCCACGTTCCCTCCTCCGCATGCAGGCCTCAGCTTTAGGGGCTCCAATGTAACCTCCCAGAATGAAGTCTGTCACTGGCTCCACGACTTACAGTCTCCTAACAGCATTTTTATAGGTTGCCTATGGCAACACAAAGTGCCATAAGACAGTTTTCTCAGACTGCTGTGTGTGTGTGTGTCCCATGATTCCTGCCCTCTACAGACTGCTGCTGACAACGCAGTACTGCTGACCTGACAGCTGCCATATGCCAAAAAACACTCAGCTAACATGCACAACACAGACACTTTATGTATTTTTAGCCTGTAAATGATCGGATTACATTTGAAAATGTGTGTGTGTGTTTTAACACAAAACAGAAGAGTGGATTTGCATAACTGTGACAGCTAGTTTCTGTTTTGTCTCACAGAAACATGCTTGCATTAGTACTGGCTGGCTGCTACATTTGTAGGATATTGTAGCATCTCAGTCATGGAGTGATACTGAAAAAAAACTCTTCACATCTGAAATATCTGTCTTAATCTCAACACTTCTTGAACTTTTCCGTTGTCGTGCTTAATTGGCTCCTATGTATTTTATAATAGCATTACATAAAACCCTCCAGCAGAGGGAGTCTGTATATAACAAGTTTAGCTCTCGCAAACAGATTCATAAGGCTATTACATTTATTACATTTTATTATTTATATACATTTTTAAAAAAACGGGCTCTTTTTTTTTCCATAAGCATATAAAAAATAGTTTTTGGTCATTTAAATGAAGCTAAAATAACATTAACAGGCCTCAGTTTTTAAATGAAATAAAAAAAAAATTAAATCAAAATTAGAATTGCCTCAGCAGCTAAATGAAATACAGTAAGTTTGGGATGAAACGTTAAAATTACAAAAAATATATATATATATATATATATAATTGAATTTAAACAGAAGTACAAAAAATATAATATAATACAATTATTTCAAAATAAAATTATACATCATACATATTAGAACAGTATACAAATAATTCTAAAATAATTATATTTACGAATTATATATAATTTTAAATACATTATAATTACAATCGTAAACAATTACTGTTAAACAGGAAATGATAGTTAAAAAGTTAGTTATAATTTGACCTGTACGGTATATTTCAAGTCTTGTGAATATACTGCACACAAAATGTAGTGTATTCAGCGTTGTGTGATGAAATAGGTGAATTTTTTAATAATTATGGCTGGAAAAAATATCCAATGAAGCATCCTACAAAGCCCCTACAGGGACATGGTGATGAGATAAAATTCAGATGGGAGGAAAAATTATATTTGAATGTTTTTGTGTTTTTTGTAACAGGAGGGTGTTTTTAACAAATAAAATAAAACAACTTTTTTTTTTTTTTTTCATAAAATGTTCTGGCATCTCATAAATTCCAGTGCAATATAGCTTCAAGAGGATATGTGTGAGGATCATTCATGCTTTCAGTGCACTATTGACCTTGGATGTTCCCACTGACTCTACTTGACAGATTTCTTCCCAAGATGAGAGAGTCCTGGAGGACTTTTATCCTCCGGAGGACAATGGCTAATGCCAAGCTTTGTGTGGGTATGTTTGTGTCTCAGAGCCCTGCTAAAGCTTTGATCAGCCAGAACAGAGGAGACCCTTGAGGATAACAGACTGCATGTTCTGTGAAAAGCTGCTTCTTTCTGACATTCTTTGCCATTTTGCATACATCATCTGCTCTTTTAACTGAGGGGGAGAGTAACATTTCAAAGTCTGATATGGGACAAATACAAAGTCTGGATCATCAGTTTTAGTTCTCCTAATTTGCTGGTTGGCATAAATTATCAGAAATGCCATCTGTTGTTGTTTTTTTAATTGTTTTCACTGTGTACTAAACAATTAGTTGTGTTTTTGGTCATAATTGGCATTAAAGGAATAGTTCACCCAAAAATGAAATTGTGCTGAAAATGTATTCACCCTTAGGCCATCCAAGATGTAGATGAGTTTGTTTCTTCATCAAAACAGATTTGGAGAAATTTGCATCAAATCACTTGCTCACCAACGGATCCTCTGCAGTGAATGGGTGCCGTCAGCATGAGAGTCCAAACAGCTGATAAAAACATCACAATAATCCACAAGTAATCCACACAACTCCAGTCCATCCATTAGCTAAGATGCATGTTTATAAGAAACAAATCTATTATTAATACCTTTTAAAATTTCAAACAGTTGCTTCCAAAATAGGAGTCCATAATCTATGATATTGCCTTTCTTCATTGAAAAAGTAGCCTCGTCTGAATCTGGAGAGAAATACGCATAGATCAAGAACCGTTCAAGTGAAAACAGTTCAAAACAGTTCTAAACAAATACACTACCGGTTTCATCAAAGAAAGCTGAAAAAAATCTACAATACATATTTTTTCAAGCAGCAAATCAGAATATTAGAATGATTCCTGAAGGATCATTTGACTGCAGTAATGATGCTGAAAATTTTGTTTTGATCACAAGAATAAATTACATTTTAAATAAATGCAGGCTTGCTTGGTGAGCAGAAGAGAATTCTTAAAAAAAAAAAAACCCAGCAAAAAAATTACTGTTCAAAAGCTTTTGACTGGTAGTGTACATTGGTGGATTTTGATGAGAGAGGACAAGAAGGGATTATGCACTTGTATTTTGAAGCAACAACTGAAGCAACGTTTTAAAATGCCTTAATGATAGGGTTTTTTTCTTACAAAAATGCAGCTTTTCACTTCATAAGACAATAATTGATGGACCATGTGGATTATATGTGGATTATTGAGATGTTTTGCATTCATATTTTCGTATTCTTCTACACTCATAGTGAATATTTGCTTCTGTCTGTGGGGGTGTGAGAAAACGCCCAGTCAGATGACCACAGCATCAGCTGACCACTACAGGACTATGACATCAGATCCTAGACAAACATGTGATGGATAGACCAAAATTCCTGACACATTATTTTTTCTTTTCAGCAATGGAAATTACATGCTTTTACAACTTCAAACTAAAATAAATAATTAATATATATATATATATATATATATATATATATATATTATATATATATATCTATATATATATATATATATATATATTATATATAATAATTTTTTTTTTTTTTTTTTTTTTTTAAATTTTTTTTAGTTATACTTGTAATAAAATAACAAATCAATTTATACATTAATGATTGAATATTGTAAAATAATTTTATAATATTTTATTGTTCAAATAAATAGTCATATAATATATGTTATTAAAATAAATGAATTTGAAGCTGGCCATGTACAGTAAATCCATTGTGAAGTGTCTCTATAGGAATTGTTTAAAACAAAGCATCCAGTTCTTGTGCACAAAGGCCTTTTCGCTGAAGACTGATGCCTTAGCAACCTGTAGGTCCTCTTTTCATCCGTTATGGCCTGGTGGGTCAGAGATATATGGGGCTTATAATGTGCTCATATGGGAGGGCCTGGTAAGGGGTGGTGAAGTAGAGAGGTTTTTTTTTTTTTTAGAAAAAAAGCACTTGTCCCTGAGCAGTTGTATAGTAGCTTCAAAATAAGTTCTCCTTCAAGTAACAGAACTTGAACCCTTCGACTGATTTGCCTGATTAACTTAATGGCTTCTACTAAATAAATGTCAATGTTGCATTATCTACCAATGAATATTCACAATGGCAGAGCTGAGATGTAATAGCATATTTCCTGTGGGTGTGCGTTAATTTGTATCTCTTATGTGACTGTTCAGATCTGTCATGTAACAGCTATAAGTCTCAAACCTCAAATCTCACACTCATCCTAGTGCCTTTACTGCAGAGACAAGCACACACATGCACAAATGTACACACACAAAGGGCCCCTGAAAATAATCACTGTGGAGAACCTTATAAAGCGAGCGATGCACACACACACACACACACACACACACACACACACACACACACACACACACACACACAACACACACACACACACACACAGTGGAGAACCTTATAAAGCGAGCGATGCACACACACACACACACACACACACGAGCTCACACATAGAGCTGTTGTTCAGGCTGGGGTCCTGAGAGCGGGGTTCAGAGCAGCCAGTGTCCCGTCTGGCAGGAAGCATTCTCAGCGACGTGCCTTGAGTGGACAAATCATGCTGATTGTGTGGGAGAGAAACCTAGCGCTGCTCGCAAGATGAAGGCAGAGAGGCAGGTATCATGCAAAGAGACAGCTGTTCCTTCACCGTTTCTTCTCCTGTGGCTTTTCATCTTTTCTTTGGCAGGTAAGACAACGTCATGAGTTTTCTACTGTGCATGTTGAGGGAAAACTTTCTAAAGAAGAAGAAGAAGAAGAAAAAGTGTATGTCATTGTCAGTTTCACTTTTCAGTGTGTGCTTTTTTTTGTGGGTGGCTCTATATCACAAATAGAGCGATCACTCAAGTGAATTAATTAGGGCACTTGATGTAACTGTACTTTTGAAATGCTTTTAATGTTTTGTTTTATTAGAAATACTGTCTTTTTAATATGAATGCAATAGTAAGGAAGTTAAAAGGCAAATGGAATGATTATATGACACAAACTTTAAAAAATGCACATTGCAAAATGTGATTTTTTTAAATAAATAATCACACCACAGACAAGTTTTTTGCATTTTGGCAATGATGCTGATCTTTAATCTCCATCTATGCATTACGGTAGATTTATTTTAAAAGTCGCATTAGTTTAAAAAGTCTGAAAAAAAAGTTCAGTACAATCACTATGGCATGAGTGAGTTGGCATGAGCTTGACATCACATTTTCTTAAAACCAGGTACAGATGTGTTAAGGAAGGGGACGAATGCAAGAACATGTCCCAACTAAAGCCTAGTCTTCCTTGGAGAGCTTTGATTAGCAGAATCACTGGGCCCCACTGTCTACATCCCCCCATCCACAAAAGAGCATGTCTCTTGCACCCTGCCTCTGATTGGAGGAGAGCAAGCCTACAATCCAGACCTTTGTTAGCTCATCCTGGCAAAACCTCAACACTGAGAATTGTTGCCACAGCGATTGAGCCATGCCACACTGACTCGCACTGCCCTGGCAAAGCGGGCAAGGACATGTTGGCTCACTCAGGAGCAATAAACACAAAGCTGTTTACCAGCAGGTGTCGCACTGGAGAGTTCAAGCAATGTGTATTTGCAGCTCATACTCCAAAAACAGGCTGAAAATAAAAATAAAATATGTTTAATTAGGATATAAAAAGTGAAGACAAAATATTTAATTTAATAAAGTACCATACATATATATATATATATATATATATATATATATATATATATATATAGATATATATATATATATATATATATATATATATATTCAACAGTTCTTTCTGGTCCTCAAATCTGGTTGAGAGGAGTGCAATATTTTAGTGATATCTGAACTCCAATCGTTTCACAGCTGTGCCTATAAATACACATATATATGAAAAAAATTTATTATATAGAAATTATTGTATAGAATTACTCATTTATACATATATTAAGTACTTCTATAAAACAATTCCTGTATTATATATACATTGGATTTAATAATTTATTTAATAATTTCTATTGAATAATTATACATTTTTTTAATAATATAATTGAATATTAATATATTTTTATATATATTAGTGAAAAGAGTATGATGCTAAATGCAGACCGAATCTTCTCCCCTTTTTTGAACTCATATTTACACATTTAAAAATAAAAGATTTAAACATAATCTTTCAAATTTATTTGGAAAATGCATTTTGACTACATTTTACTTTAAAATATAGTAATTTTGTGTAGTTTTAAGACAAATCAAATTTATATTTATTCATTTTTTCGGAAATGTTTATCCAAATCCATTTACTGTACATTTAAGGTATTTAGTGTAAAGTTGTTACACATTTTACCAGTCAGTGAATACTGATTTGTACAGTATCGTGAAAAACTAAAGTTTAGTTTAGTTTAGTTTAGTTTTATTTAAAGTTTGAAATGACAGGATATTGCAGCACAAAACCCTGAAATGTGTCAAACATATAAATATTCCAAATAAATATTTACAGTACATTTAAGGTATTTAGTGTAAAGTTGTCACACATTTTACCAGTCAATGAATACTGATTTGTACAGTATCGTGAAAAACTAAAGTTTAGTTTAGTTTAGTTTAGTTTAGTTTAGTTTTATTTAAAGTTTGACATGACAGGATATTGCAGCACAAAACCATGAAATGTGTCAAACATACAAATATTCCAAGACAATCAATACTTGGTATAAAATGAATAAAAGATAGCTATTATACAGGCATAATTAAAAAAAATACTAATAAATATAACTAACTAACACAGATTCACAGAAAAGGCATCCTAATCAAAGACCTGTAAGTTATCCATACAACAATTTTAAAGCACGGGGAATAAAGGAGAGTTCATGACATTTAGTTTTGCTCCTAGGTACAACAAATGTCTTGTGCTGCTAAAGAGAATAAGTAGGTGTTGGAGCCATAGGAACCATATTTCACAGGTATTACAGACAGGCAAATATGAATCCCGGCTATTTATGCATATGACAAAAAGCAGAGGGGGTAGAAGTCCCCCTTGAGGAACACCAGCTGGAATTGGAAAGGAGTTAGAAACACAGGAGCCCCACTTCACCCTCTGCTCTCTGTTACTCAGATAGCTCCTTACAATAAGCCAAAGGGGTCGTCTAACATGCAAGTCAGCTAAGGAATGTAGCAGTCGACAATGTTCAATTGTGTCAAAAGCTCGAGTGATATCTATACAAATGAACCTGAATTGAAAAATTTAACTAAATTTTGCTTTGGGTTTTATTGTATCTTCCCCCCCCCCTTACTGCTCAGGGTCATTTAACACATATTGACTTTTTGTGACAACATGCCCCAATTGCTTTAATGTGTCTGCTTGTGAATGTATTTTCTGTGTGTATTTAGGTGTATGTGGCGTGAACATCAGCAGTCCGTCTCCGCTAGTGCGAGGTACACTAGGAGGCTCTGCTCTTCTCTCTGTGACCTACACCAGCACCAGCTCCGACCAGCCTGTTATTAAGTGGCAGCTGAAGAGGGACAAACCTGTCACTGTGGTCCAGTCCATTGGTATAGACATCATTGGGAATCTGAGGCCCGAATACCGCGGCCGAATCCTCCTGTATGAGAATGGCTCCCTGCTCCTGCATCACCTGCAGCTGTCAGACGAGGGCGCCTATGAGGTGGAGATCTCCATCACTGATGATACCTTCACTGGGGAGCGATACGTCAACCTTACTGTGGATGGTAAGACAGACATAGACATTCCACTTAAGTCAAGAGCAACTTTCCTAATACATGTTGTCCTGTTCTATCACAGTTCCAGTGTCCAGGCCTTTTGTTCACATGGTGGCCTCGTCTGTCCTAGAGCTGACTGAGTTCTTCATACTGAACTGCACTCACGATAGTGGCACCAAACCCACCTATAGCTGGCAGAAGGGTGGGAAATCTTTGACCAATGACTCGCGTCTGCTCCTGTCACATGACCAGAAGGTCTTGACCATCTCCCGTGTTGTGATGTCAGATGATGACGTCTACAGCTGTAAGGTGGAGAACCCCATCAGCAGTATGAAGAGCCTGCCTGTCAAACTCACTGTCTACAGTACGTGTTGAGACTCTACTGTCACCTTCATCCGTGAACTATGACCTAAAATGTTACATTAAAGCTTGCTTTGTTACATAATAGACAGGAACACATACAAATTGGAAAGCAAAAATAACCAAAAGATGCATGACATCTACATTCTTGCATTTGGCAGACATGTTTATCCAAAGTAACTAAACTTGCATTCAGTGTACACATTTACATTTGATCAATTATTGCTTTGCCTGGGAATCGAACCCATGACCTTGGCATTGCTAGCGCCATGTACTGTTTGAGCTACAGGAAAGCCTTGATACATTTATCCCTATATGGGTGCATATTAGTACCATAAAGGTATACGTATTAGTACCTAATTGGTACATTTTAGTGTGTTGTAAAAGTGTACTGCCCCATTGATAGCTTTCCTACCTTTTTTTATAGGTAGAGTGTATTTTAAAAATGACATAAACAAATAAATAGAGGCGTTTGTGTGTAGGATGGTACAAAATAATGTGGATATTGTACATTACATTTTGAATACAAATTATATTATAAAAACATATATTCAAGGTTTTAAGCATTTAAAAATGGATATTCACCCCCCAAAATAGAAGTAAATTCTAGCATTATTTAATTATCTTCATGTTGTTTCAGAAACTTCTGTGCAACATAAAGAAATGTTTTTATGTAGCTCTTTTCCAGTAATCAATAGTTCATAGAGACCATGACTGTCAAAATTCATAAAGAAAAAAAAAATCGTGCACTATTCTACGTCTTCCGAAGCAGTGTTGTTGTAAACTAAAATCTATTTGAAATCAGTCAGACCACAGTCAAGCTGACCGCTTTTATAGTGTTTTTGAAGACTTAGAAGAGTCATAGTCACCGTGAAAAAGAGCTGCAGATTCTTCAAAAACTGAAGAAAAATAAATAAATAATCCAAAGCATAGGCCTTGGAACAACATGAGTGCGAGTAAAGAATGAAAGAATGTTCATTTGGGTAGTTGGGGTGTTTATGAAAAGGGCTGACGAAGGAGATTGTTTATGAACAAGTGTTTTGCTCCACTGGAGCTCAGCTGATCCTCTCATCCATCTACCTCTTCACTTGCACACATTTCTGTCAGAACACTGAGCCCAGCAGGGTCCTGCATTCCCTCCACACAGTCTACCCTTTAAAAAGCCCCAAGTTGCCCCATTCATTCTTGCACTTGGTATTCCTGGCAACCTGTGCAATCAATCTTCCATCTGAAGTCTCCTTAAATTGGACCTTGTCTACAGAGTAGTTTGGTCCTTCTGTTTTCTGGAGAGGAATGATGTACTATGTCACCCTGTATTCTCCTTTAAATTTTGCAGGACGGAGTTCTCTCTATATCATCCTCTGCACGGGAGGCATTTTCTTACTCATCACCTTGGTGACTGTGTGCGCCTGTTGGAAACCCTCCAAAAAGTACCAGCTCTATTGTCCTTATCCGTTCTCTTTGATAGGTCTAAAGCAAGCCGCAATAAATCTCACCAGCTCGCACTGTTGTTGTATGAAATGTCTTTGTGCTTGAAATGTTAGGAGGTCAAAGTTCCACAGATCAGATGAAAAACAAAGACCAAAGCAACTGATTAAACTGGAAAGAAGTCATCTTTCACACATTTAGGCTTTTGTTTGTACACCACATGAATATAATATTGCATTTGATATTTCTATCACAGTCAGGTATGTTGCTAACCAAAATACGTCATTGTTCAATCTACAGAAAAAGGCAAGAGCTTGCTGGACAGAGCAGACAAAATGTAGCAGAGCAGAGCAACGGCAATCATGAGGGTAACGACAATTCACTGTTGTAGAATTACGCAAGATAAATCTCAATGTTAAATGAAAAACATTTTAAAGATGCACTCATTAAAAATATTACTTAAAGTAAAAATATGTTACAATTATTTACAGTGTTGTTACTAGTGTAGGGGAATATTTTATTATCCTTCAATAGTATTTATTAATATTTTGAATTAGCTTATTCTTATATATTTAGTTTTAATTTATATTTTGTAACTGTATGTTACTGTTTAAACCTGTTTATTTCAGTTAGTTACCAAGGCAAATTTTTTAATTTTTATTTTATTTATTTATTTATTTATTTTTGGTGGGGGGTGGGGGGATTGGGTTCATCTACTGCTTATAATTTATTTTATTTTATTTCAACTTTGTCAATTAGAATTTTTGTTTTAGTAATAATAACAATAACACTGATGTAAACTCACATAAAGACTGAGTACAAAAAATCTTTTTTTTTTTTTTAATAACTTGCTTTTAAATTTTGAACATTCTCTTTATTGTAGTTGATATTGTGCCTGCTAGAAATTACCAGAACCGTCGGAACCCTGCTGGACTATATGTCCTCAAAGAAACTGTAAGAAATTATTATTATTATTATTAATATATTGAATTGTTGTTGTTTTATTATTATTATTATTATTGTTTATTATTTCTAGGTTTTCCCTGATGGAACAGATGAGTCTTCCTGTAATTATATCAATCCTATGGATTCCCTCAGCCCACCTTGTTATCCCAGCATGGTTCCACACTCTCCAGATGCTTATATGCATTCAGGAAGAAGATACCCCCGTACCCCCGTCCCCTCTCCTCCATCAACCCCTCATCCGACTCTCACTCCACCACACATGGGCAGCTTAACACGCAAAGCCCACCCTCAGAGACTAAGCCCCTCCCCTCCACATGCAGAAGAACTTCCATTTGAACCAGAAAACAATATGCACCGCCACAGCCTCCCGCGATGAGCAAGACGATAGAGAGTTTTGAATGTAAAATGTCATGGATAATGTCAGATTATGAGAATATGTGGGTATGGTAATTTTAATTAGTCATTTTTATTAGTTATCTTATGTAAATTTGAGTATTTTATGCTTTTCAAAAGCTATAGGTGAATGAATGGTGTACAGGAGCAAAACTTGTAGTTGTAAAGTAAGAAACTAATTTACCAGAGGAGTACGTGGATGTGCTGGATGGTTTAATTGTTTTTGTATAGGCCTACTAATAGAAACATTAGATTTTTATCAGATTCAGCTGTGGTTTATACCTTAAACTAAACCAATATAATATTTAAAAAATTAAAATACTGTTATACTGTTTCATTTCATCTATATTGAGCATTTTTGGGATCTCTTAGGATTGGCAATTTACAGGTTTTAACCACCAGAGGCTCCCACATCACTATCAATCAATTAAACATCTGCTTCATTTCAAAGCCTGGACCACAAATCAACTTCTCTCTCCTTCCTTTTTTCTGTAGAACAATAGAAATAGTTTTTTTATCGAGTCACTTTAACTTGATTTACTGAGTAAATAAAATATAGCATTTCTCCCACATTATAGAAAGTTTTACCTGAAGGTTTTGCTTTTGTTATATAAGAGCATACTTAAAAGAGCATGTTGAAAATGTCTATATTGTATATAAATCTTTACATTAAATCAAAAAATGTAGTAAACGCTGAGTTCCACCGATATGCGAAACATCACAAACACCCCAAGTTAACTACAGTTTGATTTATTTATATATATATATATATTAAGTAGCTCAAGGCGGAACATTGATTTTGACAGTCATACTGTATAGCGAAGTGTTGTTTACCTTTGCTTGTCATGTCCAGTATTGTGGGCATTGGTCAGCCGAACCCCTGAATTGGTATTGGTAACGTTAGGCCTATTTCATGTAAGCTACATGCTAAGATTTATATAATTAGATTTGTTCATTTAATAGTTTTTCTTTATTGTTTTTACACGTTTTATGGGGATGAACAGCCATGAAACTGTCGATTATAAACAAAATATTACAGAATATAATTATTGTGCAAGACTGAAGTTTACATTTAGCCATTTAGCAGACGCTTTTATCCAAAGCGAATGAATGAAGTTGCACATTACCTTATAGTGGATGACTGGTTTTAGAAAATGGTGAACATGTTATATCTTTTATTTTGCTGACACCAAACATGTGCATTTAATCAAATTTACATTAGAACATTATACATTGGCTCTGGCTTTCATTTAAATAGACGTTGTTCACACTGTTGTGAATTTAAATAGAATAAGGACAAATATAATGTGAAGCCTGTCTGCTATATATAAACGAACAATGCTGTTAAAAGTCATTTCAGGTCAAAAGCATGCATGACATTAGTAACTAGTTACAGTAGCCTAATAATATTACTTTGTGCAGTAATTAGTAGTGTTATTACTAATAAGATTTCAGTAATACTATTACAGTTACTATCATAAAACAGCTAGTTACTTAGTTACTTTTGATGCATCAACGCCTACTGATCTGAAGTCCAACAATCCAATAATTCCTAGATTTATTTTCAAAATTTTCAAGGCTCATGAACACATGAAGTCACCAGAGCAGCAGGAAAGCTTGGAATATAGAAAAGCTTACATTCAACCGATGGAAATATTGCCATTACATTGATTTTGTGAGAAGAAGAGAATATCTGAACACCAGTGTGTTGAGGCATTACTTTACTAATGTGGATTTTGGTCAAATGATGAGGTAGAAATGTATCGTTAGTAACATTTTAGAATAATTATTTGGGGGTAAGATACACAATTACAACTTAAGTAAGTAATGTAACTAGTAGTGGTTAACTAATTACTGTTGCCAGAAAGTAAAATTACTTTTGAAAGGAGAAACTAGTAATGAGTAGCCTTATAAATGTAATTTTTTGAGTAACAAGCCCAACACTGGTAAAGCAATCATATGTCAGTCATGGTAAAGTTCAGGACTTTATTTTCACAATAGACCTGTCTTGGAAAAACTAAATGAAACAGAATATGTAAATCTTACTCCATAAATAGCTCATTCACCTTGTTTGTAAATGCAGATGGATGAGTTTGAGGATGCAGCAGTGAAGTTTTGAGATAGCAGGCTGAAGATGATGTTAATAGTGCTGTTTTCTGAATTACGTACTTAACTGCATCATTGAAATTATTGGCGTTAGGTTTGTTTTAGCTTCCACTCAAGGGTTAGCAATTCTATCACTCTTCTTTGCCTATAAACGCTAGTACTTGACATGGCTGTGTGTAAGTGGTGATTATGCAGAATGCTTGCAATCAAGGCTCATGGGAAAATTTTGAAGTAGATACTCTAATCACACCAGAAAACCCCAAATCAGAACGTCTGATTCTAAATGCAGTAGTATTAAAATAATCTTTCCACTCACTCTTTAACCTTTTATAGAGTAAAGAATATAGTGAAATCGTGTGCTGGACTGACTTCAACATCATACACTAGTCTTTCGCTGTGTTCAGTTATCAGCTGTTTGGCTGATTTTGTGTGGATTTTGAAGTCAATACAGTGTGGTTGCTTTTCTCATCTCAACAGGTAAGAGAAACACAATACGAATGCTTCAAGAAGACTTTCAAGCTTCAGACACAGAGAGTGGGTGAAACATTAAGGATGCAAAAGGAGAGGATGAAAGGACCCTAATGGAGGAGTTTTCCATATTCCTACCCAGATCTGGCCCGGACACACATCCATAAACTGAACAACCACAAAGCCTTTTATTATCAGGTTAATGTCTTTCCCTTAGATCCTTTATTATTGAAATATGACCGGACTCTTCTCTTTTGTCCCATGATTAGCAGCAAGCATATGCATTTCTGATTACACAAGGTGTGGTTTTCTTTCTCACCTAGTCACATAAGCTTTTAAATTTATGCTTTTGTGCAGGTCCGTTGTTTAGCCACCTTTGGTGATGCTGAAAGTTAGACGTGAACTTCATTGGCCAAATGGTTAAAAAAAACAGGTTTGATCTCTTATTATCCACATTAACCCTATCCAGTCTTATGTTCTTATCAAAACCGTCAAAACCCCTGTGTCAGCATTAAAACAGCTCCTCTGGGCGGCTCAGACTGCTAATCTATTTCCACAGAGGAGTGTAGTCAATGGCACATGAGACTCCGAGAATTAAGATGTAGGAAGCTTTTCTGGCCACTCGGGGAGGAGATTAGAGAGGAAGGAGGCTCAGAACAGGTTTGCGCTTGTATCTGCTGTTCACACTTCCATCCCCAGTTTGTTCAAGCTGTTAATGATCCAGCCGCAATAATAATGTTCGCGATCCAACGTTTTTGTGAGTGGCTATGTCAATTACTTTCACACAGCTTCAGTTTTATAGTAATTGCTACGTTTTTATGTAAATTTGCCTTTAGTTTGACCTCAGAGTTTTTAGTTTTAAGTTAAAAAGTTAAGTTTCTTTGTTCAAGCGCTGAAGCTGCAAATGACACAATGGACCATCATTTTTTCAGACATAAATATAGACTCCAGGGTGGGCTGCTAAATTAAGCAGGATGAATGAAAGGACTAAATTAAATGATTACAACAGACAACAAGGGGGCTGGGCACCTTTTCACCGTAGTAACTGTTCCCCCTGACAACAGTGGAGAGTGACAATTATATTCAGGGTCCTTCAGTACACCCAGGTTTCCCTTGCTCATTTGCTCTGTTTGGCTCCATTGAGCACCTGGGACGGCTGGGAACGCTGCCTGCATGCGGAGAGAACTGGGAGCTGCTGACGCCGCACAGGCAAGACTGCTATTTTCTGACTCAAACATTCTATCTGCAATGCTACGAATAGAACATTTCATTACGTCCAGATTAAGTTACAGGGTTAGAAATAAACACGGCCTGCTATATCTTCAAGAAAGTGTCCAAGAAAGTCTCAGGTGACACTATGTCTGATTGTTTGGAAATCAGAGTCAATTGAGAGTTATTAAAGTTGTACTTCTGCACAGATGTGCACTATAAAGTCTGTTCTGTGGATTGATTTGTCTTGTGACAACACTTAATTGGCTTTTTAAGAAATAATAATTCACCAAAAATGTAAATAATTTTTCATTTACTCCTAACCTTAATGATTTTTTTCCTTCTGTAGAACTCAAAAGAAGGTATTTTAGAATGTTTCAACTGTTTTTTTTTTTCCTACCATACATTCAACACTGGACCTTACTGACTCATTGTATAGGAAAAAAAATAGAAATAAATAAATAGCTTGACCCTTGTTTCTGCAAAGTGTAACAATGCTTTAACCCTAAGCTCTGCTCCATAGCCTGGTTAGCACAATTTTATGGGTTAACTGAATCTTCGATTTCTGCTTATTTGTTTGATTGACAGCATATGACTACATGGTTAAATACTTGTACTTATAATTCTTTATTTATTTATTTGCAGAGAACATTTTGAGATCTGGTCCCGGTGGATCTGCTCCTGGACAGGGGTTCCAGGGCAAGTGGCTTACTAGTTTATCCTGTCAGCATGGGGTCTGGCTCCTCCTCTTATGCTCCCAAAACCATCTATTTAGATGTAGATGGTAAAGTGCAGAAGGTGAGTGCCTCATTTTAGTGTATATTTATCTGGATTTAAACTCACAAGCTAGTGGTTATCTTGAGATCTTGAAGTACTACTGGTGGTTTACCAATAACTAGAAAGCAGGGTGTCTGATGGGCAGTATATTCCTGACAACTTAATGAGTGAGTGAATTAAATGCACACACAGTTGCTTAAATTAAATTAATGCATTTTATAGAACAATAGTGAAACAAACAAACAAACAAAAAAAAAGGCTAAACATGGTCCTAGTCAATATATCAGTTTATTACAAATATTTGAGTCCTGAAATGCTGAATCAAAACCAATAAACCAGATATTAAGCAGTTTGTCACAGCACTAAATCTGTCAAGAGGAGTTCTGGGAGATCAGCGTGCACAGGTTAAAAATAAAGCTGAAGATGGCGTGTTCCACAGGTGTGACTGACATTGCATTATGTTGTGACACTTGACACATTGTTTTCTCCTGTTGTTTCCTAGAGACTGACTGAAGAACTGTTAATGGTTAAGTCTAATTTACAGAGCGTTGTTCTACATACAGATCTTACAGATGCTCAATCATACTCAGTATCTGCATATTATAATCTCTGATTGATGAATGAAAAATGTTTTACGTGTTTTAGAAATACATGTGTCAGATTCAGCAGTTCATCTTGAAGCGTACACAACTTCCCAAGAGCTCAGAGAAGCCAAGTGGACATTGAGAGCATTGAGTGTGGCATATGTTTATTGGCTATCTGAGCCTGTCTACCACAGCTGCCTCGTTCAACTTTGTTATTCTCTATTTTAATGCTTTTAATTAATAAACTGATTTAATTGAACATATTAACTCTAACATATCTATCTATATTTATTTACAATACCCTTCAAAATGTGGGGTGTGTAAGATTTTTAAATGGTTTTGAAAGAAGTTAATTAAGTTTTAGACCACTAACTTGATATTACTATGAATATGTCGATAGCAAAGCTGAAGTATTTGATGTTTGAGCTTATATTTTGGGCTATGACTTGTGATGACAAACTTAGTTGTCCTTGACAATCTGAGTAAAGTGTGAAACTTGAGCCAAAGTCTCTATTTAATCTAATTTCTGCTTAGGAGAAACATTGAGATATTAAAGGGATTTTTCTGGTGGAATCAAAATCATTAATTCATCACTGCACCCCATAAACACAATCAAGCCTTCGAAAAAAAAATCCCCCAATATTTTCAATGACATTTCAAGATACTTATATCAAGTTCTGTGTTTGGATTGCATTGCAGTATTAATAGTGCAGTAGCATGAGACTATTAGTGCAAGTATGACAACAAATACACCCATAATACAACTAACACACCCTTATTTGTCCTGCTCAGGTGCTTTTCAGTCGTCACTGCAGCCCATGTGATATCAAAGAACTGCTGTGTTCCTCCTCCAACATCCCTAGGTCTGTATATCACTGATAATCAACACTTCAATCCATTTTACAAACCTGCAGTGGTTGAGAATAAAGTTCTCGATAGTGTACAACATGTTCAGTGCCAAACATAATAAATTTGTCAACTTTTTATTTCTTCTGTCTATAGGAACACTGCTATAATGGTGGCGAACCCTGAAGGTGCACTTGTGTCCATTGATCCCACGATGCCCACCAACACCCCCAAGTAAAACACAGCCTGATGCTTGTTGTTTGTATAAGCAATTATGTTAATTTTCAGTTTAATCTGTCAGTCATTAATTCCATTTTGTCTTTTTAGCTCCCTGTACAAAGTCATTCCTTTGTCTACCGGCCAGCTGGGAGGTAACATGCATGATTTTTTTTACAGTAATATTTGACTCACTTATGACCTTTACTACCCTAGATTTACATTTGCTTATTCATTATAATGTTTCAAGCTAAGAGGTGTTCTGCCTGATTTATAGCCTGTGTATTTAACTCAACAGAAAAGGAAGATATGTTTCAGAATGTGATCTCACAGGTTGCAGAGCAGTTCAGCAGGTAATGGACATGTTTGTTTTCTCATGGACTGAAGATGAATCTTTATCACCATTAATGGTTTTGTACTAAAACCAGGAAAACATTTCTTCTTCCCTCTACAGAGCATTCAGGATCAACGAACTAAAAACGGAAGTGACCAACAGACTGGCTATGCTGGAGAAGAGAGTAGAACGTATGTAATGACAGTGTTGCTGTTTGACTGCTTTCTTGTTATCTGGTTTCATTGTTGTTCAGACTTAAAGCTGAAGTACACTACAAGACTCAAAAGAATCTGAACAGATTTTCAGTTCAAGCAGCATGTGAACTGATCATCTCGTACTCTTTTCTAGTTATTGCACGAAATAAACATGAATGAACATCAGAAGGTTTCTTGTTTCAATCGCAGAAAGACGTAAATACACAAGATTTTTCAAGTTCAGGTCCACTGACGTTAATCTACTCTCCTGTCTGGTTATTTTGTCTGAAAAATGGCAGATTCTGCTCTATGATTGGTCAGATCACCTGTCAATCAAACTCCTGGCAAAGGGTCAAATATGGGTTGTTGAGGAGAGGTATGATATTGCCTTTGTAAGCCTTCAAGCTTCTGTTGAAGATCCTGAGGAGAACCCTGCACCATATATAGAGACCCAAATATCATTAAGACTTTGCTCTTTTTGCTCAGGCCACCCCAGCAACAGCACAAACAAGTGATAACCACTCTTCTTACTTTGATGATTTTCTATGCAGTGGAGGGGTTAAAGGTTGTAGAGATCGAAAAGTGCAAAAACGATTTGAAGAAACTGAGAGATGAGATGACTTCCAGAGCAGGAGGAAGGTAAGTGAAAGAAAATATCTTCCAACGCAAGCGTGACGATCTATCTGTTTATCCATCTAGAGCGGCTCTTTTTCAAAAAAGAAACACAAATGTATCAAAATGACTAATCAACCACTCTCCTTTTAGAGTGAATTGTCCATGCAAGTACAATTTCTCCGACGATGGAAAGAAATTAACTCCTAGACGTGATGTCCCCAGCTACCCAAAGGTGCTTTAAAGTTTTATGGCAAGCTTTGATTGAATTATGGGACCTGCGTGAGAACATCTTGTCCCTATGTGGTATTAATCTCTGTTAATCTTGATTTCCTCAGTACACACTTTCTCAGGAGACCATTGAAGCGCTGAAAAAACCAACCTTTGATGTTTGGCACTGGGAGCACAATGAAGTGAGTCTGACTCAGTGGAATATTCAATACATTTAGAGATGAAATCGTGCACACATGCTAATTTTATTTTTTTCTGTTTATCAGATGCTGAGCTGCCTGGAGTACATGTACCATGACTTAGGCCTTGTGAAGGAATTTAACATGAACCCGATTACTCTCAAACGCTGGCTAGTAAGAAAATTAGTATAACTGTATAAATGAAAGGGTGCAAGAAAGGTGATTTCCACTGAATTTTCTAACAGCTCTGATTCTTTTTATATGTTCTCAGCTGGGCATTCAGGAAAATTACCGCATCAACCCGTTCCATAATTTCCGCCATTGTTTCTGCGTGAGTCAGATGATGTATGGCATGATCCACCTCTGCAACCTTCAGGTGAGAACTTTTACGTATGTAGCAATTAGCCCAGCAATTACTGTGGAACAGTAAAAGTGGAAACCCGTGTGTGGCCTACAGGAAAAGCTCACGCTGACAGATCTGGGCATTTTAATGACTGCTGCCGTGTGTCACGACTTAGACCACCCTGGATACAACAACACGTAAGATCTTCACCTCTGTGTAATTATGCTCTCAAGTCAGTTCTCATAAAAAGATACAGGTGTACCCAGGTATTTGCCTATATGTTCGTGATGACAATTTTACAGCCTTATATCTGTGCCGTTTATCTTAGTAATCATTCCCATGACATATGACGAGATAATGTAGCGATGTCTTTATGCAGGTACCAAATCAATGCTCGTACTGAGTTGGCAGTGCGCTACAATGACATCTCGCCCCTGGAGAATCACCACTGCGCTGTGGCCTTCCAGATACTCTCACTGCCGGAGTGTAATATATTTGCAAACGTGGACCCGGAGGCCTTTAAACAGATCCGACAGGTATAGCACAAAACATCAACTCTCGTTTAAGAAATTTAAGGGGCCACTCACACAGAATGCATTTTTGTGTTTAAAAACGTGAGACGCAGGGTAGTGCACACTCAAAATACGAGTGTAGGAAGGCAGAGAGAAAGTTTGTAACCATAACTGTACATAAGCATACAAAAAACAATTTCCTGTTGTTGATCTGTGCTTGCTGCAGACTATGATGTTTAAGGTGCAGTACTGCCACCTACTATGTTGGAGTGTCAGCAAGATGAAATGTAACAGGTGCTGGGTTATTTATGCTATTATTGCATGTGTGCTGCTAATGTGATATCAGTATTTATATTTTTAAATATCATGTTTATTGGCAAAATCAGTATATTGCAATACCCTTACACAAGATACTGAAAAAGATGTAAGTGCAACCATCAAAGACATCTGTCTAGCACATATAAAACTGTGGTAGAAAGCAAAACCATTCTGTGTGAATGGCCACAAAGTTATTTTTTGCAGTAAATGTTCTTACAATATCTTAATATGTTTTTATTATATGACAATGTATTGGCAGGCTATCATCACACTGATTTTGGCCACGGATATGGCCCGGCATGGCGAGATTCTGGACTCCTTCAAGCATAAAGTGGACAATTTTGACTTCACCAACGAGGAGCATGTGACTTGCGTATGTATCATACACCCTTTCCGCCAAAATCACATCTTAAACTAGCTTTAACCAGCAAAAAAGATTGTTTATCAGCAGTATATGGCATGCATTTGATAGGTACAGATTTGTTGACAGTTAGACAAGTAAGGATTTGTCATCTTCTCATGTGTTCAGCTAAAGATGGTTCTTATCAAATGCTGTGACATTTCCAATGAAGTCCGGCCTACAGAGGTGGCAGAGCCGTGGGTGGACTGTCTGCTGGAGGAATATTTCATACAGGTTGGCTGCCTCTACATCTGTTTCATAATTGCTCTGCAGTGACAGGTGGGTTTGTTTACGCTGTCTTGTCTTTGTTCAGAGTGATAGAGAGAAATCTGAGGGGCTTCCTGTGGCACCCTTCATGGACAGAGACAAAGTCACCAAGCCCACAGCCCAGATTGGCTTCATTAAATTTGTTCTCATCCCCATGTTTGAAACTGTCATGAAGGTAGGTGAAATAGTCAAACAGGAAAGAAATAGTTCACCCAAAATGCAAATTCTGTCATCATTTGCTCATTTCATTTCCTCTCAGCTCTTCCCTCAGATTGAAGAGATTATGGTGCAGCCTCTCAGAGACTCACGGGACCATTATGAGGAGCTGAAGCAAATTGATGATGCCATGACCGAGGTAAACACTCTTACAGCTCATAGTCATAGCTTACTAAAAGAAATATAATAATATATAAAAAGACGTGTGTATATAATATATGGTATATAGACATCATAGATACAGTCATACATATCATACAGCATTATTATAGAGCCCCATCTTGCTAACATAAAGGTATGTTTTTTGTTCAATGAGGCACAGAAGAAAAAAACTGAAAATATGTCATTAGGAGGGAAGAAGAAATAAGCACTGCTGTGCGCATAATGATACTGTGTAAGTATATTTGATCCATTATACAGTGAGCACAGTGTTTTGTCCTTTTAATATTACAGAAAGCCATTCTTTTCACTGTTATATGTTTTGTTTTCTTTTTCCTTCACTTGCATCTGACAGTTATTTTCCAGTAATCTGTGCTTTTTATAGTGGAGCATTATTGGAGGAGGAAACATATGGCTGATGAGTTTTCTTGTGTAATTTTAGGAGTCTGATTTTTGACCCGTCTGCACTGTGTGGACAGAGTTCTGGCATGAGGATCTGTGAGACGCTGGGCTGCTGTTGAAGACGGCTGGTTTGAATCTACTGAATCTAAAGGGTCACTTGATTGAATCATGAAATCACGAGTCGATTCCTTTTGCAACAGACTGCTAGGCCGGTCTGATTATTTCTTTTTGTCATCAGTCAGTTATCAAACCTTTTCGGCTGACATGGGCATATATATTTATCACTGCAGTTTTAGTCCGGTGTGTTGTTTTTTTTGTTTGCAATTTGGATTTCAGCATGACGTATGACCATAACTAGTGCCTTTTGAAAATGTGTTTTGATGATTATAAAAGGTCAGCAAGATATGATACGGTTCCTTTTGTCAACTTTTTCTCTCTTGAGTTCCTCCAGAACGCAGCAGTTTACATTTGAGGTGGTTTTGTGGTGAGCACAATACCACTGTAAATCTGAATAGCAGCTTTTAAGGAACCTGAGAACTCCCTTTGCAGTGTTTTGATTTGGTTTCTCGTTATTTTTTGGGTAATTGAGGTTTTAAATCAATGCATTTGCACTAGAATATCCAGACAGATGATACAATTGAAAGGAAAATTTGATCATAATTTACACACCCTCATGACTTTTTCCCTACAGAACATAAAAGAAACTACTTTGAAAAATTCTCAGTCCTGACTTTCATTGTGTGGACAGTTCTTTAAAATATATTTTTTAGTGTTCTGCTAAAGAAATAATGTCATACAGGTTTGGAACATTTTGAAGGAGAGTAAATAGTAGAATTAAAATTTTTGGGTCACCATCCCTTGAAATTATTAAATTTCTTCTTTTGCTATCTGAAAGGTCATACCAGAAGTCATACCTGCTAACCACGTTCAATATTTCCACCCTTTGGCTCAATGTTCCCACCATTTTTTGTTCTCTGTATCCTATTTGCTCTGGTTTGCTTCTAATACTTCCTCAAAATAAGACAATAAAGTCTGTGGGAGTTCTGCCTCGTGGCTGTTCTTTTCTCCTTTTATCAATGTGGTAATAAAATCTCTCGCCAGGAGGTCACATGTGTTTGCTATTATGACAAGGTTAGGCCTGTACGCATCATTTCATTCATATGTTTCACTGTCAGTGTTTGGCGTCTTGGCATTTAGAGCAGCACATTTTGATGGATGGAGATCACGGCACATATTTCCTTCGCTTAGGGCTGCATTACTTGTAGAAACAGGATTGGAGTGCAAAGTTCATCATTGCAAGCTATCAATTAAAGCAGCTCATTTTTAAAACGAGTGGAAAGTGATGTATAAATAGACTTAATTTTAAGTCACGTGACCCAAAATGCAGGTCTAAAGCACAAATTATATAGCACTGCTTGTCTGTCATTGTTCCTGGTGCACAAACTGAAACATGTATACCTCAACCTGTATTTTAGAGTCATGCTTTTTCCATCCCAACTGGATCTGTTTGTGCCTTTGGCTTGTTTTCATGATAAATGGCATCATTTTAAATACATTTCTTCATCTTGTTGCCTCTATTAGATGATGAGCCTTAATTTAAGCTTTCAATTACCCATCTGCTGGCGTGTCTTGCTTCGTCTCCACTCGACTGTGACATATTGAGTTCACAGATTATCAAAGCCTGTTTCATCACCCACTTCAGAGAAACGAAAACATTCATTTGAATGAAAACAACGCTCCTTCTTATTCCAGTGCATCCAGGCCCGCCTTTGCTTTTAGCTACAAAAAAGTGCAAAATATTTACATTTTGATTGCATTTTTTTTTTTTTACAGCTCTTGAGAGGAAGAATCGTCATTTATGTCTCAGACATGTTCAAAAAAAGTCCCAACATCAGTTTAATCCTTCCCATACTAATTAAGAATCAACAAAAAGTTTTTTGTACCCAGAAGGCGCAGACTGACCCATTAAGTTGTGTTTTGTGTGTGCTGGCACTTTCAGGTTTTGTCGCCTGTGCTCCACTGACTGTTCACAGGGTGGCAATATTTCTCTAAAGAGCTCTTTTGTGCTCTCCACTCAGACCACTGAAAGAAGAGCAATTAGATGACAAAAGAAACATTCTCAAGAGTGGAAACTGAAAACGTGAAAAAGTCACACCCAGATATATAAAAACCTGGTGTTTGGTCATAAAATAAAGTTACTGTGTGAAGTATTGTATTGTAACATATTTCTGACAAACAACTTTGAACTTTTTACCATTTTTTCATATTTTCAACATTTTTTCATATTATTTGTTTGTTAAATGTAACATTGATAGTTGTTAAATTTCATTTTCTGGAAATAAAATATATAAAAATATATAAAATATTCAAGAAATGCATTTCTACAGTAAGTCACTAATCAAATATACAGTTTTGTAGATTTTATTGATTCCTCAATCACTTTTTAATTCTAATAATATAATTTGTAAAACAAATATTAAGTTAGAAAAAATCTAAATATAAAAGCAAAATGATTTTTTATGAATATGAACAGTATGATTTCTTAAACACTTTTTACTGTTAAAATGATCAAAAGTTACATTTATGTTATTTAAAATAATTGCTGTTCTTTTAAACTTTTTATTCATCAAAGAAACCTGAAGAAAGAAATGTATCACTGTTTCCACAGTTATATTAAGCAACACAACTGTTTTCAACACTGATAATAATAATAATAATATTATTCTTGAGCAGCAAATCAGCATGTTAGACTGAAGGATCATGTTACACTGAAGACTGGAGTAATGGCTGAGGAAATTTCAGCTTTGCCATTGGGAATAAATTACATTTTAAAATATATTCAAATAGAAAGCAGTTGATTTAAATTGTAATAATATTTAACAATTTTCCCCGTTTTTTTTGGTCAAATACATGCAGCCTTGGTGAGCATAAGAGACTTGTCAAAAATAGTAAACCAACCCCAAACTTTTAAGTGTACAATATTTAAACTCTTTTTAAACATTGAGGATAATAAGTTTGGTATCTGATGCTCATTAGCTTTGGTTTGCACAAGTATCCGGTGAGTCTCCTGGAAAGCAGCACACATTATCTGTGTGAGGAACGGGCCTCTGGTAATTTGACTCCGCTAAAATTCTCTCTCTGCCACTTATCACCATTTATCTGTCCAGCGTCTCACTTGAAGCCGTGCTTGTCAGTGAAAGTGTGTTGGAGATAAGTTCCCTGGAACGTTTTTCCAAAACAGATTAAATCTGCTTTGTGTCACTGCGGTCGATGTGGTGTAAACAGTAAAGTCAAATTAAAAGTGATTTGGATTCTCTTTAAAGGACAGTGTTGTTTTGCTTTCCTTCATTGTCATTAGTTTCCAAATCCCTCTTGCTAATTAGGGGCTTTCCCACCAATGAATCCCGTTTGAAGTTTTCTGATTTTCAGGGTATCGTGACAACAGCTACAGTATGTGTCGTATTTCAAAAAGCTGGATTGAATGTTTACAATGAAGAGACTGTCAAAGTTTCTTTGTCAAGTGTGCAACAACACAGAAGTACTTGTTGATAATTAAAATGTTGGGAAAAATATAGTAGTCAACATTTGAAGTGGATCAAAAAAGTTGCTCTAAGACAAGAACGCATTTCGCTTTTAGGTTTTAGGACAACTTTGATGAAAGGTTTTGATCCACTTCAAATGTTGACTAGTGTATATAAAAACAAATGATATAAAACAAGTTAAAAGTGAGAAGTCCATTTGTAAATGAGAAGCATAAATCGTGTTAACTCTGAGTGAGTAATGGACAGCAGTGGAGCTTTAATAATATTCCTCATCCAGACTCTAAACATCAAAGCTGTAGAACTCTCCCCTCATGCTGTATTTCCTCTCTAGATACTGTCTTTGTCTAAACACACAGGTCTCTTCTGGTCTGTGTCTCCTCTCTGTGTTTTCTTAAAGGGGGCCAGAGTTAAGGGTCAGTGTTCGGGGCTGTCAGAGGCCAATCCTTTAGGGGGGGACGTCTAGATTTCAGTTCACCACAGACCCATGAATCATCTTCCTTTAGGAGAAGAAACAGTACTGAGCAGAATGTTTCATTTCCTTTCTTCCCAAAACTATGGGTTCCCAAACTCTTTCACCATTTTGAGACCCACCAATGGCTTTGTAATGAAATATAAGGAGAAAATGGTATTTAAAATATATTAGGTTTTTTTTTTTTTTTCTTTTTTCCAGTGCAGTAATGACGCATTGACATGAGACTTGCGGTCAGCTGAGTCATAAGGATGATTCATTAGTTGTACTCAGAGCTTGAATTGAGGGGGGATGTGGGGGATGGCATCCCCCTGGTGGAAAAAAATACAAAAAGCATCCCCCCGTCTCTCCATATCACAGTATGCTGCGTATGCTCTTCTGTATCAGCCGCGCCACAAGGATGCGCTGTTTCTATGTGTATTTAGCTTTGATTTGAAAGAAAACAGCGCATCCTTGTGGCGCGGATGATACAGAAGAGCATACGCAGCATACTGTGATATGGAGGGACACAGAGGAGACTGTTGACAAAGGAATGGTTGAATAAAGTCGTTATTTTTGTTTTCTTCACTTACAAAAAGTGTTCCTGTCGCTTCATATAACCTAGATTGCACGTCTGATGGCAGATGGAGTATTCTGACCACGACTTTCAGACCTTTTATGGACCTTGACACTGTTATTTACTTGGCAGTCTATGGGACAGTCTCAAGCCTCCTGGTTTTCATCCAAAATATCTTAAATTGTGTTCCGAAGATGAACTGAGCTTTTACAGGTTTGGAATGACATGGGGGTAAATGATTAATGACAAAATTTTCATTTGCCTTTAAACCGCTAACTGTTAGTTTGTGAGTCTTTCTGAAGCATTCATTAAAAGAACCGCTTTATAAAAGTCCTTAGGTGGGACTCCTTCCATGATAATCACCAAAAACCTTACAATGACTAATTAAAATAATAGATTAAGAGTTTATGAATTGACTGAGATGCACTCAAAATGTTAATTAAATACAGTAAAAATACATTTATTCTGTTTACGTTAACACTTTTTTCTTCCTTGAAGTTCAGTGAGTCATTTGTTGATTCACTGGCTGCTCAGAATTCATTTAGTGAAGGATTTGTGATGAAGAACTGATTCTGAGACTGATTCAAATCTCTAACTCTCGAGTTTATGAGTCTTTTGAATCATTTAGAAAACCTGCTTTTTTGTTTTTGTTCTCAGTTAAAAAGAATGAAATATGGGGGCTGGGGGATATGAAATATATTCATTAACACTGTTTTATTCTCCTTGAAGTAAATGACATGGAACTTGATTTTGTTGATGTAGATGAAGAATTGATTTGTGATGAAGAATTCAGCATAGTGATTCAAACCGGTAACTTTTATTCTTTTGAATCATTTAAAAATCATTTGTTTGTGAATCAGGTGGGACTCCTTTGTGACAGACTAAAAAATAAATGAAATATAGGGTGCGGGATGTATTTATTCTCTTTACATCAGCACTTTTTAATTCTCCTTAAATTGAGTCATACATTGATTCAATGAGTTTGCGAAGAATTCGTGGAAGGATTCAGCAGACTGATTCCTGAGTCTGTAAATCTTTTATATGCATTAATTTGAAAACCTGCTCATTGAATCGGTGGGAAAATCAGTTCATGAAACTTTATCCCTGAGCCATAGCTCTAAACTGTTAATAATGTGGACTTTTTAAAATACATATAAACTCGTTATTTAATAGAATTTATTTTTTAAATAAATTTATTAAAAGACACAATTGTCAGACAGTCCAAAGGCAAACCAAGAATGCTTTTCCTGTGAGGTTTGTGTAGCTTCAGGGGCATTCCTTCAAAGTCAAACCGCAATCTCCTCGACAGACAGCTTTTACAGGACACCTCGCAATTTCCAGACAGCGAACACCTGTAGTGCTCATCAGGTCATTTGCAGTCTAAACAGTTAAAGTGTTAGAATAATACAAAAACTGTTTGTTTGCGAGCCAGACTGGGGATATCTGCGACATCTCGCAAGATTTATCAACAACCCGATGGTTAAGTCCAGACAATGTGTTGATAAATATTTTGTTTAAAAGAGAGAAAAAACAACATGCCTCAGAGGAGATGGAACAGACAAGCTAGTTTCCTTTAAAAGTCTGGAAGCCTCCTCTCAGGATGGACCCACAAAACCTCACTCTGCATGAGATCATACTGCTCACAACATCACAAAATACACAGTGTGTCCATAATTTATGTCTGGAGAACGGCCAAACATGTCTCAACCACGATTTAGGAGAGCAAAGTTTATGTTTTGGAAATAATGTCCTTGGAGAATTGCCTTATCTCAGTCATTTGACTGCTACATTTTTTCACCACTATCAACCTCTGCTGTGCTGTATTTTGAAGATGTTACCGTTTGAAGTGACTTCAGTAGACTATTCATCAGTATATTCAAAACAACTGGGTCGAACTGATTTGAGATGTATTTGAAATCTCAGTATCATCTTAAAAACAATTGCACATGACTGGTGTGTTTCTCAAGAGAGCATTGCCTTTGCACCAACTTCTATTTTTTCTCTTCCCCTACATTTTTAATTCTTCATACTGTGATGAAACCAGAACATTTATTTTGCTTGACTGTGTCCCACAAGAGTTCATAACTTTTTATTTACAAGGTTCTAAAGGTTTTATATGTCTGCAGCCGTCGACACTTTAATTGGTGGTTCTTTAAACAAAAACAATAAATATAGGCCTCATTGGCGTTTAATTTTGGACTAGAAAAACATTACATTGACCATATACTGCACACTCCTGTTGAAATGCTCTTTCTTGTTTTAATACAAAACTAAAAATAGGATTTACAAAAACTTTTTTCCCTTTTCCCTTTTATAGTTTTATTTAAGCTTTAATCCTCTGTAGTATAACTACAAAATTGGAAAATAAATTCTCAAAATTAATAATTCTAATTTATTAAAATAAAAAAAGTATATTTATTTAAATATCTATAACATGTATCTTTTATTTTACATTCTAAATAAATTTTAAAACAATACACATCATTTTAATATTTATGAATAAAACAATTCAGTTTGGGGTCAGTAATATTTGTAAAATGTTTTTGAAGTATTTTGCACTCAACAAGGCTACAATTATTTGATTAATATTACAGTAAAACTGTAATATTGTCAAATATAGTTATTGCAATTATTATTGAAAAATAGACACACACATAATTAATAATAAAAAAATTATAATAATAAAAATAATATTTATTTTAATTATATATATAAATTAATAAAGTATTATATATATATATATATATATATATATATATATATATATATATATATATATATATATATATATATATATATATATAAGAAAAATACAGTAAAACTGTAATATTGTGAAATATTATTAAAATTTCAAATATTTTTTTTAAAATGGTAGATCATTCCAAAACATTTCATGAAGGATGTTTATTATATTCACTTCTATTAAAAATAGGAAAGGCAAGATGATACCTGAATGTAAAATATGCTTCAATCAAAATTTAAAGTGCCTTGGGACACCAAACAGAACTTAAAAATGGTAAAAAAAAAAAAAAAAAACATTTTGTCTGCGAGCGATTGGGCCAGATGTGTTTACATCTCCCAGTTCTGCATTTATCTCCAGCAGGCATCTTGATTGCAGTTTGGCAGCAGATCAACAGCTGTATGTCGGCTGTGCCTTAAGACAGAACATAGGATTGCGATTATCCACGCCTCCTCTGAACATTAGCACTGATATTAACCCAAACACACTTTACTGATGTGCTAAAGAAGACCTCTGCATCCGAACACACATGTAAAGGTTTTTATTCCACCTATCATTATCACCTAGGCTTCAGTTTGTTCTTTATTGTCTGGTAATAAAAAATAAGTGCGGAAACACAGAGTGTTGCAGGGTATAATCACATATGGAAAGAATGATTGGGGTTTGTGAAAATCGGTTTTCCAATGATTTTCCAAAGGGAGATTTGCCAGGATTGTTGCAACCTAAAGTGGAAATGCAATACTTTTTCCATGCAATTAATACAACGCATCTTTTCTTGCAACAAAAGGACAAGGTTCACATGTCTCCAGAAGATTCGACAGCACCTGATCAAGGCCCATAAGCCTGCAGCATCCAAACCGCACCACTGGAAGAATTTTCCAAGGAATACATGGCAAATTGATGGGTGCAGCGATGACTTCACATGCCACAGATGACTGTTCCCTCAAACTCAGGGAACTCTTATTTATAACCAGAGTGTCAGTAGATATAATCATTTACAGACCGATGTGATAGAGCGCTAGCCAGATGTGTGCGCACAGGCCTGCGACAGCCAGTTCTGTAATTACGAAAAGACCAAGTCTCACTCATGGTATTGTAAAGACAGGCTTGGAGTGGAGCTCCAGCCGTTCCATTATGCCGTTTAAATGTGGATTTTCTTTTATCTTTCATTTGAGTCAAAGCTACTTCTGAGGTTCCTAATGCTTTCCTAGGATGAGCCCAAACATGTTTGTTTGTTTTGTCATCTAAAGACCCTCTTCTCGCTTCTCACACTTTGGGAATTTCCTCAAAGAAGTCTGTGTGGAAAGACAGTTTCCACTAGGCAGGAGAGGAGTTAAATAATCACACTAGCTGCTCCAGTGCTTTCTCTTCAAACACACTTTGGAACGTAACACGGGTTTTGCTGGAACAATATCTTGGTATAATATTTTTACTATTTTAGTATTTATATCACACATATATATATATATATATATAAATTCACAATAGTGAAATTCATAATAGTATTTATATCATATATATGTTTGGGGTCATTATTTTTTAATGTTTTTAACAGAACTGTGAAACCTTTTTTTTCAGGACACTTTGATGAATAGAAAGTTCAAAATAACAACATTTATATGAAATAGAAATATTATATAGCATTATAAATGTATTTACTGTCACTTTTGGGGAATTTAATGCATTCTCGCTGAATAAAAATAGTAATTTCTTCCAAAAAATCCTACTGATCCCAAAAAGTACAACAGTATATCAAATAGTATATCAATAGTATATACAACAGTATATCAAATGATTTTATATTATATTGTTACTGTTTAAATATACAATATATGGTATAATATAGATGAATATAAAAAAACTTTGTATACACACACACACACACACACACACACACACACACACACACACACACACACACATATATATATATATATATATATATATATATATATATATATATATATATATATATATATATATATAATCTTTTGAAAACTGTGACACTTCAGCCTTAGCTATATAAGCCTCAGTGCTCCTGAGCCTTTAAATCCAGAAAAAAAAGGCCATCGGATGCAGTTTCATCTGTGTTTTGCCGGCTTAACACAGTTGTCACGGTTTGCTGAAATAGGGAATGTGATGTGCATGTGCTCTGCAGATGTTGGGCTCTTGGTGGAGATGAAAGTGGGGTGGCATTGGACATTGTGTACCCACTCAGACCTCCCTGAGCTGTTTACTCTCACACCCACATGAGAGATTCAATCCTCATTATAGTATGACACAATGAGAGTGGGTCTGCAAACATTGCTTATGGTCTGGATTGAGTCCTGTTCTCCATTTGTGCTTTTACTCCAGGGGTGAAGTGCTCTCAGAAGCACACATGTAATGGGATACCCTTCCATCCACCATCCACAGACCAAAGCTGTGCAGACAGATATTTCCACCATGTGGAAGTGACTCAAACTTAAAGCCAGCAGGACTTTTTATATAAATCCCCCTTTATGTTGCTCTGGAATAATGATCAAGCTCCAGAATTCAGATCTCATCCATAGTGCATGCAGCTTTTGGAATGAGCCGACATGCAGACATTGCTTTTCTATTTTTCTGCCAAGTTCTGTGTACAGGGCTCTTGAATCATATTGATTCAGTGATTTCTCTTATAATCCAATGAAAATTTATTCAAAGAACATGATTTACCAGGGGACATCTTTTTATCTGAAAAAGATTTACTGATGTTAGAAACAGGAGTTGGATGTGTTTTTAAGAGCTGAAGAGTTGTTCCTCTTATCTATTTCAATGTCAGTACTTTCATTACAAATCTAACCCCCACCAGGGAGAGGATTTTAAGGCCTATCTGCAAAATTAATCAAGTTTAAAACAATTCAACATCAAAGGACATCCTTTGATATTTTTTTATAATCTAATTTATAATTTAGAATAATTATTTTATATATTCTTTTATCTATGCATTTTATGCTTGCAAACTTAAACATTTTAAAATTATAAACTAGGTAAAATTATTTAAATGGACAACAGATTAGGTTTTGTCAAAATTTCAAGAATGATTTGTGTAAGAATGACTAGCATCTGTAAGAATGGGTGGAAAAATACAAACCAATCAGTAATATTTGCATTTTTTTAATGAATTCATGGTTCTTGGACACAATTTCCAGCTGTTTTTGAAATTGTTTGTGAGGAAAACATAATATTTGATGAAATGAAACATTAAATAACTAAATCAATTACCTTTAAAATCATACATGTGAAAACAAAAATATTTAAATTAATAAAAAAGTAAATTTTTATTTTTTATGCATTTGTCTATACCAAAAACATTGGCAGGCAGGTAGAAAACCTACTACCTACAAGCGTGATGTGTCAGCAGAAGAAATCCTTACTGTTGAAACGTATAAAGTAATTTGATTAAAGTTTATGACACTGTTTGCTCTCCGTATGGCACTTGTTAACCTTAAACCGTCCTGAACCGATGCAAGATCTCCTTTGTGGTGTAAATCCTCTGTGTGAAATACATTCTTTCAACCGAGGAATTCTGCATTAGAAATCTTTAGACTGAAGTACAAGTTCAACCCAAATACCACACAAACATTCTTGCTAATCATCACGTAAGAAAACATTCTCAGGACATTTTCTTAAGTAAGACAAACATATCTTTGTTATTGCATTGAAAGAAGCGGAAATAAGTAGCAGAATGCCTTATTTTTATATTGTTTGCGAAGTTATTAAGTTATTGCAACACCTCAAGGAGAATGTTTAGAGAAATTCTGTTTAAATGAATGCACCTGCAGACTCTTCAGTCTTTAAAGGCTCATTTGACAGAGCGGATCCACTCAGACACAGTTCGCATGAAGACATACAAGCTGTCTTTATGTGAAAGGTTACCTGTTTGTCACCTCATTATAGGAGTTGCGCCTACACAGGCCTTTATTACATACATGTGCATATGTCAGCTCTAAATCTTTGAATAGGGTCGAAAGCACAAAGTAGGAAATGATGATCCTAAGATGGCATACATAACGATTACGATGGAACAAAAACAGTGGCTAGACTCGTCGGTGCTTGTCCTACTCATCGTATTTCTGTCATTGCACTCTGTATTGAGACAACAAACCACACACTCACGATCAAACACACCAAACGCCTGGCACGCAACAGTATTGGTATAGATGTTTTTTGGGGGGGACTACTTTGAAACTGCAGTTTTTTGAAGTTATAAGCTACTTATAATGTCCTCGTTTATGAATCTCTCTATCAATGCATTATATATCTGGCACACAAGCATGAGATTTTAAATAAGGGTGACACTGTTAAACTCGCATTGAAAAATGTCCACTAAATACAACTAATGCAACTAGAAATAGAGTAATGAACATCAGAATTTAACCAAATATATATTCTTTTTTTAAACGAACCAATTCTTTAAAACGAATCAATAAATCAATTATGAACCAAAGTAAAATGACTGCAAAATGCATCAAAATTATGCAGGTGAAAATAATTTCTATAGGAATCTGCACAATTTAGAATTTGGAATTAGGGGTGTGTGAGGTGAAACTTTTCCACCACATGCATTCCATGATTAAATTTTTTTTTTTTTCTTGAACATGTAAAAACAGCATTTACCAATATAAAGATTCTTTGATAGGAAGTGACCTCTAAGTAGTGCTTCATGCATTGTTGATATTATATATACTTTGCCTGAAAAATTTCACCTAAAGATCTGGACACATTTACCAATGTTCAGCGAATTTCATGTTAATGCAAAAACTTTCCCGACACAGATTTTACAACAAGTTCAAGTTGGTCACATAGATTCACTATATTAACCAAAAGAAAGCTGCTTGGTTTGAAAGTGACCTGTGTGTGAGTGGTATACATCCTTACACTTTTGCCTGCAAAATTCCACTAATGTGACCACACTTTAAGTTTTACACCTATAGTTCACCCAAAAATGAAAATTCAGTCATCATTTTCTCACCCTCAAGTCAAACCTGTATGAGTTAGTTTCTTCTGTTGAACACAAAATAAATTTTGAAGTTGCTAGTAGCCATTGACTTCCATAGTATTTGTTTTCCATACTATGGAAGTCAATGGCTACCAGCAACTGTTTGGTGACATTCTTCAGAATATCTTCTTTTGTGCTGAAAAGAAGAAACATGAAACAAGAAACAAATTTTCATTTCTGGGTAAACTATTCCTTGTTGCTCATTTTACTCCCCAGCGCTGGATGGGAAAATACAAAATACCATGTTTAACTCAAAGTTAACAAGAATTAAAAATATTAAATATTTAAATCTACTTAAAATAAAATATAAATTTTTGCTACCCTGACCATATAACTCATCTACAATTTATAAATTGTATACATGTCCTTTAGGCCATGTCAACATTTCAAATTTTACAACACATGAAGGATATGAATCAGGCTTCATATCATTATTTGTTGATAGCAACATCACACCATAAGTGGAAGCATATTACATAAGTCACTTTTTATGTGATGAATCATAAAAGAAACTTCCACCAGTTATAGTGGTATACAATGACAGAAGTTGAACAAGGCACATTTTAGTGTTGTTTTAAGTCTTATTATTCCATGCTTAGTGGTGCCAATGTACCCAAAGAACAGGAAGTGTCAAATGTCCACTCTTTGTCCAACCAGACAAATAACTCTTTAGTAGCTCTACACACATTTCAGTACATTTCAGTCTTGAAACAATGACCTTTTCCAGTGTAGCAGTGGGTTGTGTGTGTAAGCATCTGATAGCTAAATTAGAGAATGACTTGTTAATGATTTACAAAAGTTGTACACTATAACCTTACCAGGACGCCAAATGTCACTTTGTACTACAATACTTGGAAAGACTGTAGACGCATGATTTCCAGAAAAACAAGAAAATATTAATAATAAAAATAATGACAAAGATGTCATGATAAATTTGAATACATTTACATTCACACTAAATACATTTTCACATTACAATTAAAATAGACAATGTGTATCATACAGTATGTAACTGCAAAATGATGTAAACATACAAAACAAAAATAGGGAGTGACAGCTTGTCAAACGTCATTGACTAAGATCCACCCTCGCTGTCTCTTTTACCTCCTCCAAAGCTTTAGCTTAGCCAGTCACAAAAGGCCATGTTTACCTGAACTTCCCTCCAATCTTTCACCTGTATTGACCAGTGTCCTGACCCAGCTGACAGTGTTTACTCAAGCCCATAGTCTGTCTCTTTGCTTTCTCCTCCAGTGAAGCTCTCCAGCACATGTGCCCAGCGATGATGTGCTCCCTGAGGAGGTCACATACTTGGGCCACCCAGCAAGAAACACATCACCTGGTAATAAGAGCTCTGATGAGCCACAGCTGGACGATCTTCTCCTCAAGAGGCAATTCGCTGTGTAATATGCCAATTCTAGCATTGTAAACATTTCCAGGTCTGGTGTATGGAAATCATTTTACTAGCAGCTATTGTTAGAGATCAAACTGAGATAATGAAAGTTATTAAAGTTGGCATAAAATAAAAATTCACCAGACTTATACAGGCTTATGACGTGTATTTAGGACTTCTCTAATCATTTAGACTGCTTAAATTACAAGATGAATGTTTACTGGACTGAAGCTCTGCTCATCTGCTATATATATATATATATATATATATATATATATATATATATATATATATATATATATATATATATATATATATATATTTTTTTTTTTTTTTTTTTTTTTTTTTCTCAGATAAAAACATTATATGTTTGCCCTGTAATGAAAACTACAGAGCTTGGATCATAAAAATATAATCAAAAGACATGTTATTGAAACAACTGATTTTAATAAGTAGTTTTCTATACAATTATAAATATCTCATTGTTTTCCATTACAATAATTATTTAATCTTACTTTGTGGCCAAATGACAACAACTGCACCAAGCTGCATATTTTTGCTTTGAATAAATTTAGGCATTTTACCTCTTCAAATGTGGGCTCCATATTATGGGCCATAAAAACCTGATGTATGAAACATAATACAATATATAAAACACACAAATTGTTTAGATATAAATATTTTGTCTAAAGGTTAAATAAACTGTTCCATTTAAAATCGTTTTTTTCGGTTTTTTTTTTAATGTTATTTCATTTTTAAGTGTTTAAGTTGTTAAATTTATAATGTTTATAATTAATAAAAATAAAATAAATAATTAAATATGTTGGTCTTGCTGGACATTGAAATGTAGCCTATGTTTTTTCACTCCCGTGATATGATTTCCATAGTTTAAAAAGTAGGCTACTTAATATCTTTCATGGCTGATTTTCATATTTTAAGACTGAAAGTCTGTGGAAGGGTGAAAACATACTGTACGTCAGTTTTAATGTGACCACATAAACACAAAATGTTGCCCCTCAAATCCCTCATGAAAGTACCCAAAGTTGAGGAACTATAAGTTTTGGATAAATCAAAATAATCTAACATAAATATCCCCATATTATCTACCCGTCCTGTAAATCTACTATTAAATTAAGAAACATATAACTTTGAGTGTGATTTTGAAGTTTCTGACTTTTCTCCTAAATGAAATAAAACAATATCGCCTAGTATAAATCTATACACCAATATGTTTCCTGCTTTGTTAAAGAATATGATATATCAGTTACCTACATTACACAAAGAGTTTAGTGCTAGAAATGTATCTGAGGAGTTGCGTCTTAATCAGGCTGTTATTTGAGAGGCGCTATGCCTTTAAGAGTTTCCGAGCGAGCGCTGCCTGCGAAACTTCGGGAGGCCGTTGGACTGCTGCACTTTGGATAACGAAGGAAGTGACGAATCCGCAATACTAGGAGAGAGAGAGAAAAAAAACCCCAGAGGAGAAAAACAGAAACTAAAGTCAGCGTGAAGCGCACTGTACTGAATGAAGGCGAGCGTCAGAGGCATGAGCACGAGTCTGCAGAAGCTCCCGAATCAAAGTTCCCTCAATGAGAGACGCGACACGAGTGCAAACACCAGATTGATCCGTGCGTGACGCGGCTCTCCTAAATGATTATTTATCAAACGTGAACAGCCTCTAGACCTGTTTTAAAGGACTTTATGAATTCTTTTGAATATCCAGCTTCCAAAAAATATGGATGAAGCAGTAAAAGTGGAGCCGCTGTGATGTTTTGAGGAGATCTATGTGAAGAGTCTCGTGGAATGAGTCGAACCGCATCTGCGACTGTTATTCCCGTGGATTCTCCTTCTGAGCTCGCACTTTGAGTTTTAGGATTATCTGGAATGTTTGCGAGGTGGATTTCGCCGGGTTCAGGTCGTTTAACTCTTTTGCTTTGGCTGCTTACGGTGTCAGCAACCCTCGGGTCCGCTTCAGAGTTGAAGGTGAGGGTTCGTTTGGCCGATGGACAGATCACAGATGAACTTCTGGAGGCGGACAGTGAGAGAGACTCCATCACTGTGGAGTTTAAACAGGGAGATGGCACTCTTATAACTTTTGTGGCCGATTTCAAGCAGGTAAGTTAAATATTGTGGCCAGGATGAATGTTTGTGGTGGTTTAATCTGATTGTCACATGATATCACACAGGTGTGTTGAAATACAATACATTTCTTGACTTTTTTTCTCCTTTCATTTTCATTCATAGCGGATGAATTATTTGTTGATTAGTCTGAATGTCAGTTCACGCATTTCATTTGTACAGTTTTACTCTTAAACAGTTCTAAGTGATTTTACAGATGCTCAGTTACTTCCAGAATAAGCAGTATATATTCTGCGTGTTTAAACTGAATGATCTTAAAACGATATTAAGAATCAGAAGTTATTATTGTGTTTTGGAATTTCACAAATTTCACAAACCTTTTGGAATTTTTACATACAGTTGCATTTATATTAATTGAATTGTTTGCGAGGTGGATATATATATAATTGTCTTAAAATGATATCAAGAATCAGAAGTTGTTTCATAAAACTTTTGTCTTTTTTTATACAGTTTCATTTAATTATTTAGAAGGCTGACTCTAATCCAAAGCAAAGTACAAGGCATTCAATGTATCTTCTCAAAACCCATGTGATTTGAATGATTTTACCTACATTTCTAGCTTGACTACATTTCTTTTTTCATTTACCAGATCATTTACAGTGATAAAGCCTGAAATATTGGGGATTAAACTTGTAATTTGAGAAGTGGTTACTTTTCCTTCCTTATACCATTATAATCAGTGCATTTGTGTTAAATCATCCACATTAGCACTGAACGTCTGACCTGAGGTCAGATTCTTTCATCGGTGATCATACCATCAGGATTAGCAGTGGCACTGTCACTGCCCTCATCTGCCTCAGTTCTGTCACGTCAGCAGCCCTCTGCCCTCTCGCGTCCCCTGATCCTGCACAGATGTGGTCAGTGTGGGGGTTTGGATCACATTTGGGAAGGCTTGAACTTTTCCTTTCCTCTTTTTATCAGTTCCACTGGCAAGCCTGTCTCCATTCTTCTCACATGTGTTTCTCATCTCGAGTTTCCCCTGTATCTCAGGGATTTATGGAAAGTTGAATTAACGATGACTTCCAGCTGGATTTACTGCACTCTGCACTGCAAAGGCTTTAACGGGGATGGAGGAAGACAGCTACTCATTCATTAGAAATATTACTGAATGAAGTATGGTTTTGCTGGCATCCGCCTAATCAGGTGCTAAGTGAACCCTCTGGATTTGATCTCCATAGCAGAAGTATTTTTCTTTTGTTATCTTTTTTACTCATTTCTTTTACATAAGCATTTGATGACAGATTTGGCACAGCACAGCTCTTAATTTATCTTTCATTTATCAAAGCTGCCTGTGATTTCTTCACATCAGAAAATATTAGTTTTCTGGAATTAACATGGGTGAAATGCCAACCATGGCAATATTTTAGACCAGATTCAGCCAATATTGATATTTTGTCTTTTAAATGTCACCGTTAAAGAGAGAAATTCAAGAAGAGAGAAAGTTTTTCCTCCTGTTAAAGGTTTTAAAGAAGTCCCATAAAGTTTCCTCATCTCTGCACAAATTATATAGCAAGGTGTTGTTCTGTCACCATTCAGTTCCAGTTTCAATAATATCTAGAAGGAAAATGTCAGTGGTTGTGGCAATTTTTTTTTTTTGCATACATTTTCATAATATAAAAAACGGGTATATCTGACTCAATCCGAGAAAAGACTAGCATTTTTCCAGTTTGTGTGGGAAACGTGTGGACTGTTTGAGATTCTTCAGCCATTTGTCTGCTTCAGCTTCATTTCGGGGCTGCAGGAATTCCAGTAACCAATCACAATCCAGCAGTGACTGTTTGGTGGAAGAGAAACCATGTGTTATCATGAATCTTTCATCTCCAACTCAAGCTCTTCTCTTAAACTGTTCCATTGTTTTTCTAGTGGTATTGTGTTACTCAGCGCTCTGCCTCTGCCCATCGGCAGCATAGACAGCAGTGAAGATGAATTCATCTCAGCTTGCATCCTCTGCCAACTGAGGAGCAGAGCGGTCTGCTTTTATGCTCATCTCACTATTGGGATATCTGTGACCTGCTTGGACTCAGTCCAACTCTCCTCTTTGCTTTGAAATGTTATCGGCACGTAACTTTTGGGCTTGCTGGAAACTTCATTATATTAGATTCAACTTTAGGGCAATCATTTATTGTTGCTTGTGGCAAGATGTGTTTCGTTGGCTTTGGTATGAGAAACCCATAAGTTCAGTGGCATTTTGAACTTGTTTCGCTTTTCAATTTGTCATTTTGTCACTTGTGGGAACTTGTCTGTCTTTTATGTCCCAGTGTGTTTGGATGCTATCCAGGTGCGTGAACCTGCCCAGTCTAACCTGTTTCGGAAGGTCCCGCTAGTCTGAGTCATGTGAGATGGATGTGACCTTAACCACACACCGCACAGGCTTGAACAACCTCTCTCATGAAGCGTTATGACACAAATGGATGTTTAAAAGATTAATGTGAAGATGAATGACAGACCACACCCGTTGTGTAGACTTTGCTGTTTTACATTACAGTAAAGGAACTAAGAAATTGCATGACTGGTGAGATATAAATATTGCATTGCAAAGTGCTGTATTTAGAGGTGGTTTGTGTCAGAATGCAGAAATGGCAAAATTTACCTTTGAAATCACTTGTAAAATTTGATTTTTTTTTCCCACTACACAAAATCGGCTGCTTGCAGTATTCAAAACGGTGTGCATTGTCTCTAACTAGTTTCAGATAAATACAGGTTGAATAAAAATGTTCATGCAAGTGTGTGGGCAACAGGCAGGCCATCTCTGGCGGCCCCTTGGCTACAAGCTGATGTCTTTATTCAGTGCAGAATAAGGCAGATGTTGACCCTTTGAATGCTGCTGAGTAGGAAGAGGCCTCTTTTACCCACAGAGAGAGTGGCACACAGTTATGCAAAATGCTTTGAACTATTCAAGTCAGTTGATCCAGAGGACATTTGCGCAGCGAGCAACTGAAATATGCTGATTTTTAATCATACTTTTCTTGAACCTCCAAGCACAGCAGTCCTTTAATTTGTGTGTGTTGCAATTTGGTAAAACTCTTGATTGCAGAGCACAAATTATTCAAAAAATCCCCGTGTGAACTCAAAATGGACTGTCTTCATGTTTCAAAAATTGTCACAAGCAAATGGCTGTTTGATTGCTCAAGATTGCTTTCATTGTATCTTTGCAGCACATAGTGTACTTAATCAACATGGTAGATCTTCCTCAGTCACTGGATTTGTAGATATGAAGCATACACAGATTTACACTTTTCAGTGGCAGAAGAATGGAGACCATAGATATTTGTAGTAATTGTGCATTGTAATTTTTGTTTTGTAACTTAATGCAAGCAATATTCTATATTCAACTTCTAAATGAGCTTCTGATGGCAAATTGATGACTTAGGAAAAAGAGAGAATGTGAACATTGCAATAGATGTTTTACCTATTATTTTATTTTATATTTTATTTTGTTTCATTTTATTTTTTATATTTTATTTTATGTTTTATTTTATTTGATATTTTTAATTTTATTTGATATTTTATTTTTAATCACTATTGAGGCATCAATTGCTCTTTAATCCTGTAATTGTATTTCCTAATAAAGATACTGGCCAGCTCACCAAATCTCTTGCATAGGAACTTGGTGAATGCTTTTGGACCCTGAAGGTATATGAAGAGCATTTTACTACTCATAATTCAGTCACTATATAGCCGGATATAGTTTTCATTGTTAAACATGCTTTATCATTATTAAGGATTAGCTGTTTCCTTAAAGCCCCTCCAAAATGGCATGTCTTAACAGCCACAAGAGAATGAATAACCGCTGATCTGGTTGATTCATTGCTTTATGAATCAAGCCTTGGGTTACATCAGATCTTGTGGAGTCCAACTTCCCACTGAAATGCATTGTATAACCCAGGGTAACATTTTTGTTTTCTTGATGAGGCATATCTTTATAGAAATGAGATTTACTTCCCCTTTTAGTTCACAGGAACAGCATGAATCCTCCCTGGTGCGTTAGGGTCTTGTCTTTTCTTCTCCCACACTCTGACGTCTCCCTCCGGGTCTTGTGCAATACATGTACCTTTGTCTTGGTATGTTGTGTTGAAATATTGGCATAACTGTTGTAAAGAGGCATCAGGTTTAAGATCTTGATTTATTATTGAACACATGAGCCTTTGTGCCAAATCAAGATGTTTTGTTAGTTATGAGATGGTTGTGGAAGGAGTTAACAGCCCATAGGAGGTACCGCCGTGATCCTGACTAGAGCAGATGAGCATATATCAGTGACTGTAAAGCACAATCAGACAGCTGTAACAGGACAAAAACGTCCCTGCCATCCCGCAAGAGCTCAAGTTAGCCACATGCCAAATGGGAGTCAAAGGTCACCCGTTGACAGCTCTGTGGAAGCAATGGCCTTCCATTACCATTAGAGCCCAGTGCCTCTATTTTTGCCATGCTGTTTGGTTTTTGGTGTCTTATTCAGAGGAAATCTAATTTAAGATGTTACCAAAACAGAATTGCGTCGACTTTTATTTAGCGCAATACATGTTATGTTTTTGTTCTTAGGTGTGTAAGACCTCAAATTCCTTTTGTATTTATTAAGCACAGCTCAAGCATTTCTCCCACGCTCTGTCTTTTGTCCGAGGTTGCTGTTCATCAGAGCGAAAGGTTAAATACTGGCATGCACCTTAGCCTTTTCACCAGCCTTCTTAGGAAACCAATTAAACATCTCTGCCGTCACAGAAGGAGCTATAATCTAGTTAAGGGAAATTCTAGACAATAGCGTTTACGTAATTTCTTCTCAAAGAGGAACCACGTTTACAATAAACATTAAGCATACCTGATTCTTCTGGATTATGTCTGCATGCCTTGTTATTTTTTTGTATTAGTCTTGAAACTTTCCCCCGGTTACCTATAACTGCTCTGGGTGTTTGGTTATTTGTAATGCCTCATAACCGTTCAATCTTTGACGTCTTGCCAATCTGGAATTTTGTTTCACAAGGGAAATTTCAAAGCATGCAGACCTGCATACTGACTCAATTACTTCAGTCTAGTGATATGGCTTGAAGGAAAAGTTCACCTGAAAATTAAAATTGTCACTCTTTACTCACCCTCATGTCATTCCAAACCTGTAAGACGTTCTTTCTTCTGTGGAACATAAAAGATAGTTTGAAGAATGTTTCAACTGTTTTCTGTCAATACAATGAAAGTCAGTGGATTGCAGAACAACTTTGGAGTCCATTGACTTTCATTGAGTGGACAAAAAACATGAAGACATCTCAGGTTTGTCATAACATAAGTCGTGCAGGTTTGGAACAACATGAGGATAAGTAAGTGACTTTAGCTAGGAAGGCCGGAAACATACTTTACGCATATCAATGCTTGGCGAACATGCATTTGTATGTATTTATGTGGTAGTAAAATAAACTCAAGGGGGCTTTAGAGTGACCTTCAAATGTATATGCCAGTAAACCAAATGTGTTGTTACTTAAGTAGCAGCTATAAACATGTCGACGGTTGAATGTGTGCTGTTATATTTACTAAACTGTTGCTCCTCCATGACGCTAATAAAACTGACTGTTGAAAAGAAGAGCATTTATGTTAACATGCCATATATCATGATAATGAATATGCAGAATATTGTTATCGTGGGCACTTCAAAATACCATAAATAATTATTTATTACAAATTATTCAGAATTTTGAATGCATTTTAAGAATACCCATCAACTGGTCACAATGCACAACACTCCTGTATGCTGCGTGAAAGACCCGTGCGCACTCTGATGTAAACTAGCACGGATGAGAAACGCATGGTAGAGTGCGTTAGAGGAGTTCGGTTTATGAAAGCATGTTAGAGTGAGTTGGAGACTTAATAGGTAGAATTATTTTCAAACTTTTTTACATTTTAATCTGGACTACAACATGCCTAGATGTTTGAAAATGCTTCGATTCTTTAGCCTATTGTTCGGTCACACTTTACATTATGGCTTCATTAGTTGACATTAGTTAACTGCCAAGTAAAAATTCTTCTAAAATGTTCATTAATCGTGATTATACCATATACCATGATAAAATCTTTAGCAATTAATCGCAACATGAAAATTTGATACCGGCATATCCCTACTTTTGACGCATTATGAATTATGTTCAGATAGATTTCAAATATACAGTATGACGTGTGAAATCTTGCATTCACATATATATGCATGGATTGGGCCTTAGAGTAATTAGTTAGATTATTAGTAATTAGATCTTAAGTCCTTCATCTAATCAGATTCATCCATAGATCTGTCTATAGTTAACTCACATTTTGAATATGGTAATGCAAATGTTAATAATGCATGTGATGTGAAATTTTTAAATATACCAACTTGTTTTTTTTTTTTCATTTCTCTTGTGTATCTGTTGTGCAGTACAAAGTTTTTTGATGTCAACATGTGCATTATATTGCAACCACGCATCTTAAGCAATTCTACTTAAGGCCCCTTGGGTAGATGTTATTCCTGCCAGTTGTCACAATGGAAAGCAGCACTTTGCAAACATAAAACAAACATCTTTAATGTGGCAAAACAAAGAGCATTTCATTGACATGGTTTATAAAATCATTCATCAGTGTCACTGAATAGTACTGGCAGAATTAACAAAAATACATTCTATCACGTCTTTCCTAGATGCTAGTCTCTGGAGATGAATTGAGAGAGTGTTTTATGTTTTAGAGACACAATCAAACATGAAGTTGGAAGGCTAGTCTTATATAAACTACCACGAATTCAGATCCAAACAACAATCACTTAGATACAAGTTCCAAAACTTTAGCACAAAATAAAGCAATAATCCATGGGAAAGCTTGAGTCTTTTTATGTTGGCTTTAGTTAGACTAACAGTAAAAGTTTGGAATAATTATTATTGTTATTTTTTTATCAAGATTTTTGAAAGAGGTCTCTTATGCACACTGAGGCTGTTGATCAAATTGATCAAAAGAGACAGTAAAGCCATAATGATACCAAAAATTATTTTCTATTACAAAATAAATGCTGTTCTTTAGAACATTCTAGTCATCAGAGAGTTCTAAAAAGTATATCAGTTTGAACAAAAAATTTAAAGCAGCAAACAGGGGTCGACCAATTATCGGTCTGGCCGATATTAAGCATTTTTATGGTTATCGATATCGGTAATTTTCACAGCTGATTTGCCAATAAAATTATTTAAAAGCATTTAAAGAAAGTTTTTGTCAGAGCTAGGGGTGTGACGGTTAGTATATAACCGTGAGACCGGCGGTTATAGTTGAACACCGTCATTAGAACTCTATAAATGCCAAAACCGTGTCATTAAAATATTTTTTACAAACATTTTTTTTTCAAAAATTATTTTAATTTTTTTAGATAGGATCATAAGATGCGCAATATATCGGGAGACATGGTTTTTACCACTTAATGAAGTTTTGTAAAATCGTCAGACATGATATTTACCACTTCATTAAATTTTGCTTTGTAGAAAACCTTTTCTTAAAAACAAATTTCGTTTTTTTGTACAAATTTTATCTTAATTTTAATAAATGTTTCATCAACCAATTGCATGTATTTTTTTAATAAATAAAAAGCAAATATAGCAGACAATGATAACCGTGACATGGAAGCGCCAGCGCGCCGCGTTCACTTGCACTGCACTGTGAACTAGAGCGCATCTCATCGTAAATGAAACTCAGTGTAGGCCTATGCCTCATACATTAGCATTAAATATCTTTGCTGCATCCTTTCTAGAACAGACAAGTGCTTTTTTTTTTTTTTTGCGTCAGCAAAGCATTGCATCGTCCATAGACCACAAAACAATCAGCGGATGGCGGGCGGGTGCGGCTTTGAAATTTGCTCAAAAAAACGTTGGCGCGGATGATGAGTTTTGTGATGTGGTTGCGGATGAAATAATACCCCATCTGCGTATCTCTATCGATAACAACATTTAACACTACACAAATATTAATTAAATTTTTTTAATTTAGGCGATTAATTTCCCATAGTGACATAGGACTGAGGTGCCGGATCCAATAAAAAATGTTCCGGATCCAACGTCGGAGGTGATGGAACATGTTCCGGCTCAAATTAAAACTTTGTGAAGAAAGGGTAAAAACCGATGGATCTCGTTGCGAAAAAAAAAAAAAAAATGTTACATCGCCTATATGGGCACATTTCGGGTTTAAACCAGATGGCAACGGAAAACCAGAAAATCTGTGTGCAGAATGTGTGGAAAAACGGTATTTGTTACAAGTAGCCTACTTTTTTAAAAGGTTTTGTTTACTGTGTGTGATTTATTTAAAACAAAGCACGTTCATTGCAAAATTTTTTTGTTTTTTTGTTAAGGATTTGTTCACTGTGTGTGATTCATTTAATGGAAAGCACATTCATTTAAATATAAAAATAGGGGATATGTGCACAATTACATAGCCAATATCAAATGATATCAATATATATATATTTTTTAAATCATCAATATTGGCTGATACCAAGTCAAGTCACCTTGATTTATATAGCGCTTTATACAATACAGATTGTGTATGCAATCCCCCCCCCACCCCGACGGTTATGTTATAAACCGTCACATTTGACTCACGTCATAACCGTCATCACCAATTCTGAAACCGGCACACCCCTAGTCAGAGCCCTTGTTATTCTTAATTTTGACATTAATTTTAAGTTTTACACCAGCCAATGGTTGCTGAAATGTGAGGGGTGTACTCACTTTTGTGAGATACTGTATAATGGTTATCGGTCTACTTGATGCGTAATAATCGGTATTTGCATCGACCCGGAAAATCACATAATATGTTGTAAAATCACATAATGATATTATCGGTCCACCCCTAGTTCTCAACATTGGAAATAATAAGAACCAAATCAGCATAGAATGATTTAATGATTTTTGGATGTTGTTGTGAAGAATAAAGTAATGGCTGCTGAAAATTCTGATTGTGTTAGTGTTTTTGACCAATTAAATGAAGCACTGGTAAGTAAAAGAGACCCCCCCCCACATTCAGTGCAAGTCAATGGGAACCAATATTGCTTTGGACTCCACAGAATTTCATTGCATGGACAAACAGTTGAATCATCTTTCAAAATATCTTTGGTGCAGTCAACCTTTCATCTATGACTTTGTTCTTGATAATGAATAAACATTGTATATCTGAAGTGAATTTTATGGCATGAGCGCCGTTTGGAGCTGACAGTGAAAGCAGTGCCAAGTTTCGTGGCAGTGCTACAGTCAGACGTCAGCATAGTCCAAACAAACATGCTGTGATCCTGCAGCAAAAAGCAGGACCAGGAGCAGAAGCTAGTGTTTGCTTTGACTTTAGAGATGCCATATATTTCTTCAGGACTGTCAAAATAAACTTTTCAGCACTAAGATTTATGTTCAGCCTCTAATCTGGGCATTTGGTAGACCTGCTGAAGGTGGGCGAACGAATGAAAAACTGAGCCCAGGATCAAGCTGACTGAAGTATTTACTTGCTAACCTGGCTTAGACATGTTCCTGCATGGAAGGGGTCAAACAGAGAATTGTAACGAGACCCCAGGGGAAAGCGAAAGAGATACTCACCACAGATAAGGAAAGAGGAAATGGCCAAGCAATGAAGATAAAGCGTAGTTGTAAAGAGAAATCAATGATTGAGCTACTGATATCAACTCGGCTCGCGTCAGCAGATATGAGTGGTCTACCTGTGCAGTGTCAGTTTGCTGGGTTTCTCCCTGTTGTCATCGAGGTGTTTGCAGAGCAGTGACGCCAACACTTCCCTGTAATTAAACAGTGCCTAGAGCAGTTCCCCCACCAACGCCCCCTTCTCAAACCAAACCGCCTTTCTGCCGGCTGGGAGGTCCTTCTAGTGCCGGAGCTTGAAATAACAACGGCCTGCTCACTCCTCCCCCTTGTGTTTGCTGATTGTTCTGTCCCCCATGCGGTAATTCTAGCAGGTCTGTCTCCTCCGCCAGTCTAATTACCTTCCTGCTGCTTCCTCCTCGGAAGAGCTTCCATGCAGAACGGTTCTTAATTAGCACTATAGTTTTGAGTTACATTAACTTAGCATCATTTCATGTACTGAGACTGGGGTCTGTGTACTTGCTATGTTTTTATGTTGTAGTGTCTGTTGTGAACACAAATGCTAGTAGATAGTATTTGAACCACTTACTGATATTTTTCCACAAAAAGTATTATTTTGTGATTAAAGATCTAACCGAGGACACAATGAATTAGCTTAAGCATTGTAAACAAAACGTTACTTCATTTACAATAAAAAAGTAATATTATGAAATATGATTCATATTTAAAATGTTTTCTGTTATTATTATTATTGATGTTGATAACATTTCTTGTTATTATCAATGTTGAACACAGTTGTGCTGCTTTTTTGTTTTTGTTAAAATGCTTATTTTTTTTTCTAAATTCTTTGAATAGAAAGTTTAAAAGAATAGCATTTATTTGATATATATATGTATGTGTGTGTGTGTGTGTATGTATGTTTTTGGCCTTTTAACTTAATAGACAAATCTAAATGGTTAAAGAAATGCAGTTTAAATGTAGCATTAAAAAACACTTATTATTTGTTATTTATTTAACTACCTTTTGAAAACCGTTTTGTTTGAAACTTTTTATCAGGATTCTTTGACGAATAAAAATTTTAGAAGAACAGCGTTCATTTGACAGTCCTTGCTGAATAAGGACTTTATTCATCCTTGCTGAATAAAAGTATTGCTTTTCTTGAAAAATATTATTAACTATTTTTTTTGTATTTATTTGTCAGTTCATTAAGTGATTTATTTTTACTTTTTAATATTATTTTAAGTGCCATTCCTAATCGTCCACAGAAAAGCAGGTAATTTAATTAAAACATTTTGCCAAGTTTGCGCAAGAAAAACAGACATGTTTCATTTGGATTGGATAGCAATTTGTCTGCGGAACTGAATTTACACCTTTGGGCAAAACTTTACAGATAAGATCATTGCTATTCAAATAGAATGTTCGAGGAAGTGAACGATTCTTGGCTGTCTATCTGCCACGAGTTCAGTGAGACTGCTGCTCTTTGAGTTTGGGGGTGACCAGCTCTGGAAACCAGATGGAAGATTCTAGAAAGTGGGTGAGATGAGAGCTCCAGAGCAAACAATGACAGCTTGGGCTTGTTTATTTGGATTGTCTGAGAAAACCTCCTACTTTGCGAGCGAAACCCTGAAAGCTTGCTCCCTTCTGTCGGCTCAGTGCTCAAGGGCTTACTGTGAAAAACAAGAGGAGGAGGAGGGAGTGAGGAGAATGTGTGTGTCTTCTGCTGGCAGAGTCATGGGGATGCCAGAGCAAGGAGAAACTGATGAATGGGTAGACAGGTCCACGGCCTTGCTTTCTTCTCTGGGGTTTCCCATAATGCCTTTACATGGAAGTCTTTATAGGCACAGGGGTGCTGCCAGATATCTGGTCTGGTTGCTAACAGCAACTTAATGATGTGCTGAAATATACAGTGTCTCTGTGTTGTTCTGGGCTGGAACGCTATAAAATCTTCTAATGAGGGGCTGACTGTAAACTTGAAGGTCGACGGCTGACTTTCATATGCTAAAAAGCGAGAATTCAGGAGCCAGAATGAAACAAATTGATTGGTATTTGATGCCATATGCCATCTACTCCAATTTTCAGTGTCACTCGATCCTTTAGAAATCATTTTATTGTATTAGATGCAGATTTGATGCTCAAGAAACATTTCTTATTATCAATGTTGAAAACAGTTGTGCTGCTTAATATTTTGGAAGAAAGTGTGATTGCTAAATTTCAGCTTTGCCATCACAGAAAAACAAATAATGCAAAAAATATTTAACATGCAAATTTTAGTACTGTTTTTACTGAATTTTAATTTGAATAAAAGCTTGTTTCTTTTTTGTGATCAACTTTTTTTTATTTGCATTTTATTTGTAACAAAACAACATCCATTCAAACAAACCAAACAGGGAAGGAGGAGCAACAGATTTTAAAATCTAAAAAAAAAAAGCTTATTTCTGTTTTTTTTTTTTTTTAAAGATTACTTTTAAATTACTTCAATTCACTTTTGACCGCTAGTGCATTTCTTAAGGAGTGGCACAGTTGAAAGATGACTACATGTTTTTCTTCGCAGGATGTGAAGATCTTCCGGGCGCTGATCCTGGGAGAGCTGGAGAGAGGGCAGAGCCAGTACCAGGCGCTCTGCTTCATCACACGGCTCAACCACAATGAGATCATCCCCAGCGAGTCCATGGCCAGACTCCGACAGGTCAGTCCATTGCTCCCAGACTCCCTCAGAGGCTGATGACTGTCACTGGGGTGAAAACAAGCAGATGCTGGGTGTTAGAGTTGAGCCCATGGGTTAGCTGTGTTGCGTAGGAGTGTGATGTTTTAAATGGGAGATCTCAGAGGAACAAGGCTGTAAAAGGCCTTTGATGAGCAGTTCCTGGGAGGGCGGCCAAGGTCTTAGATGTGTGAATATGAATGAAAGGTGTGACAAAAGACTGGAAACATCTAGCTTTAAAGAATGACAGGACTAATACTAAAATTTTCCTTTTTGTATTACAGAAAAATCCCCAGGCCATCCGCACAGCGGAAGAGAAGAGAAACACGGAGATGCTCAGCATGAACGTAGCAGTTAATTTGACACGGACGTGGCAGCTGAGCGCCCACATCCACAACATGTGCAGCGTCGCCCGCGAGGCCGTGTACACGCGTGAGGCTGATGTCAGACACTGGCTGGACAGAGGCAAGCATGCTTACTGCGTCCCTTAATTACACCCTACCAAACCCAGCACACTTAAATATATCGCTGACATAGTGCACTTCACTTATTAACCCTCTGTAGCCTGATGTATGAAATAATAGTCGGACAAATCACTTGAAGTCCACAAGAACCTTTAGACAAAATATGTAAAAAGTAAATTCAGTATAATTTCAAGAATGCACACTGTAGATCATGTATTATTTGACACATCAGGTTTTAATGGTGAATTAAAGATACCAACAATTGTAAGTGTATTTTCATGATTGAAATTATAGGCTTTGAAACATTGATTAAATTCTGCATTAGGTTCTGTAAGTTTTGATGCCAAGAAAGGATGAAACCAGGTTATAAATATAAATGTGTATAAATATATTTTAAATGTGTTTATATATTTTATATGTAAATATGTATTTGTATACATGTATGAATAATATTGAACCTTTAGCATAGAGACCAAAATTTCACTATTAACTAGTTGCTTTTTAGCATGCCTATTATTAATGTATTGGCTGTTTATTAATACTTATAAAGCATCATATTCTACATCCCTAATCCTTCCCAATACCTACCTTATTAACTATTAATAAACAGTAAATTAGGAGTTTGAGGCAAAAGTTGTAGTTAATGATTTGTAAATGGCAAGAATTGGACCTTGAAAAAAAGTGTGAGCAACTTTTCAATACAAAAATTATGTTTGTATAATATAAATATATATTTTATATATACATATAAAAAGAAGTTATGTGATTTTAATAATTTAAGAGCAGACTAAAAATATTTCATATAAAATATATAACAAATATATAAATGATATTAGTAAGAATAAAATAAATGATGCATCAAGAACATTTTTTTGATGAAAAGTGATGTGGTTTTTAATAATTGTGGAGTAATTGTAATATATAACCTCTGTCTCTCTATATCTGTTATGTCTGTTATCATCATATAAAAATATAAATGAAATTATTATGAATAATTAAAATGAATTATGGTATCTCAAATATATAGTGAAAAGTAATGTGATTTTTCAATAATGATATAACTATATTTGTAAAATATTTATATTTTTAATTGATTTTATGGTTTGATTGAGTTAAATACTAATATTAAATAATGAGACACTTTACTTGAATTATCATGTTTAACTATCATTATATACATGGCGACAGTAAAACAATAATAAAAAAAAGCTTTTTCCAACTCTATTCCACATCAGTTTTAATGTAGTTAGACCCAGTACAGATGCATTACTGTTTTAATTGGAACACATCTGCATTTGTAACACCTCACTGACCTACATAGCTTGAAGCTTGATGATCGTTAACTATACTAAATGATTTTTTCTGATTCTTCAGGCATGGAGGGCTCCATGTTCGAGCCTCAAACCGTGGAGGTGCCAGGCCTGCAGAGCTGCGGGACAGTGAAGGACCTATGGCAGCCGTGCTCCTGTAGCTACAACCTCAGACTGGAATGGTACCCCTGCCTGCTGAAGTACTGCCGCAACAGAGACGTCTCCGGCAGGGGCAGCTCGTATAAATGCGGCATCAAGAGCTGCAGCAAAGGCTACCAGTTTACTTACTACGTGCCCCACAAACAGCTGTGCCTTTGGGAGGAAGAGACCTAGAACCACATATGATTCTGCAAAAACATATTTAATGTGACCTTCACCACCTCCAAGCCTTCAGACTTGTGCCTTATGCACAGAGCAGAAATGATGGGTGTGGATGGAGTGTGATTTGAGCAGTTTGCCACGTCTTTAAGCTGGTCAGTAGTTTTAAAGTCCTTCCTGCTCTTACCAGCACTATGGAATGGAGTTGAGTCTGGGACGAGCAACCTGTGAATAAGTCACTATATAACAAGATGTAATCATAAAATTAGCTGGATCTCGTCAGGTTGCCAATTTTCTTTTTTTCTGAAACTGGTATTATTTATTTTTCAATGGGATATGATTGAAGACACATAAGCACAGCGCACACGTTCAGAGAAAATGCCTTTTTTCCTCATTATTTTTAGTTTTATATTTTGACTGTTAGATTCAAAGCACTGTGGTGAACATACACATGCTTTGATTAATATTGGTGCGGACAGAAAATGCTATTAATCAATCAATCAATCAATCAATCATTCAACTTTTAATTCAGACCATGATTCAATCATGTGAATTATCTCCCCTCAAGTCTTAATGATGGGAATCTTTGGGAGTGTGTTTTCAATTTCATAAGAATGGACTTGTCTTTATTATTTTTGCACAACAGTATCATTTGGATCAATACAGTTTGAAGTATGGCCTCTGATTAGTTGGGAACATGCAACACTTCAAAAGTGACATGAGGAAACCAAAGTAAGTGTATGTTCTGAGGGATAGAAAGTACAGGCATCACCACAACTGTGCATCCAACACTGCCGTCTTCTGGTTTTGCAGCATTACTGTCACTCAGGCTCCTCCTATCAGTATGACCTCAGGACATCAGCAGAGCTGTGAAACCATCACAAATACAGATTTGTGTGACATCAGACGTACTATAAGAAATCACTTTTATTCAACAGGATCAAATGCGAGCCTGAGCGCTATCTTGAAGAAGAGAAACGGTTCTATTGTTTCACATTTCACTACATTCACCTTCACCTCACGACTCGCCTCTCTTAACACGTAAATGTTCGCGTTTAACATGATATATGTGATTCGGTTGACGTTCATGGTACTAAAATGTTTCTACCGATTTATTTAATTTGTTTCAGAGAGTTAAAGTGTTATGTTGAAAGTGTTTTCGAGATTACACCTCCCCAAACAACCGCCATTGTCTGGGATACAAGTGCCTTGGTGATTCAGTGTTTACTGATTCTTTTTAAAGATAAAGCTGGTATGAATAAAGTATCAAACACTATTTTCCTATGAAAATGAATATGAGCATAATATGAAGTCATTTTAAATAAAAGCTCCTTCAGCAAAGTGTCTTTTATAACCTGTGTCTTTTTTAAAGTTAGGAAAACAAAGTTGTTTTTAAATGCCTGCAACATTATGATGGCGTCAAACCACCTATATCTTTAACATTTTCTAAATACTTGAAGCATTTTATAATGTTTTGTTATACACTACCGTTTAAAGCGAAGTTTGAAATCCACTCCCGTGTCACCCTCTAGTGACCATACTTCGCACAAACACCGGCGGTAACTATGGATACGTTGTAACTTGTTGTGAAGGCTGCGGTCCGAACCAGCAGAGGTCGCCGTGCTGTAAGGATGCGTCTTTCTCTTTGTTGCCATCCTCGCTGTTGTCCAGCCGCTGAGGGACTGAGAGGCTGAAAATGTGGCTTTTGTTTGTGTGGTGATTTGCGTACCATCTCCAAGACGATGCCGGAGCTGATCACTGAGATCCCTCGAGGCCTTGTGTCCGCTCCGCTGCTGCGCGTTTGTACCGTACGTGATGCAGAAACGGGAGGCACGGAGGAAGCAGACAGCATCCATGCTGAGCCTCAAGGACCCTCCGGCCTGTCACTGAACACGCTTTTGAAGTGAATATTTTAAGAGGTATATACTTTTTCCTTTTTTTAAACAACAGATTTAATTTCATGGCTACACGCTGAACCCGCTCGTCTTAATTTAATGAAGGGTGGTAATTAATTTAACCTCAGTCAGCCCACGGCTCAGAAGATTAGCCAGTCTGGATCCAGCAGTAGGCTATCTGCTTTGCACTGTGAACTAATATTTGAGATGTGACAATGAACTATGACTCTTTGGCAAAAGTAGGGATGGCAATCTTAAGAAATTGAACGATTCCTGAACTGTTCTATCAACGATGCTTTTAGTAGCACTTTTAATGAATGCATCTGGAAAAAAAAAAAGCCAAATGGTCAGATCAAATCATATTCCAACAAAACAGATAATAGAAAACAGAAAAACATTTTTTTATTTATTTATTATTTTTTTTTAGAAGTGATGTAAATGCAGTGCAACAATTGATTCTACATATATACCATAGAACAATTATAAACACAAACATTGGTTACATTTTATTCATACATTTGTTTTTATTCATCTGTTTATTTCGCTAATTGCTTATTAATCAGGCTACACAGTTCGCATTGTTTTTGATGAACCAAAAATTAATCAGGCTACACAGTTCGCGTTGTATGTTTTTGATTTACCAAAAGCAACTGGATCATATGATTGAAAATTACTTTTTTTTTTTCACTGCATAATTTTGCCTGAAGCAGGAGCATGTTTTAAATTAATTTTTTTTAATTGTATTTATTTTTATTTTGTTTTACTAGAACCCTTTCTCAGTTCCAAAACCTACTTATATATCAGTATCCTGTATCCCATCCAGTATGTTTGTTAAAATAACCTAATGTTTACATAGTTCTATAGTTCAGACAACATTTGGATAAAGAGTTGTATGTATAAGAATTAGAATCCTTTCTCATTTCCCAAACTTATATCAGTATTTTGATATATATGTTTAATAAAATAACCTAATATTGACATAGTTAAACTGCCGTACTTCCACGGTTCGGACAACATTAGGATAAAGAACTGTAGATAAGGTTGCCACAATAACTTTTGAGTTTGTTGATCAAATATTTCTTATCAAACCTGCTATGAATAAGAAGGCTTTCTCAGTTCTCAAACTTGCATACAGGCTATATCAGTGTCTGGATATATACGGTACAATAAAGTAACCTAGTACTGACCTAGTTCAACATCAGCTGCTTTACATCTGAGGTTCGGACAACGTTAGGATTAAGAGCTGTGTGGATAAGGTTGCCACAGTAACTTTTAGTCTACTTTTGACACACCCAGATACAAGCCAGACTCTTGTATTTCTCAACTGTTAATGTGAAATCCACTGCTAGCCCTTCAGACATACCCGAGTGGTTTTAGCGCTTATTCCACATCAGAATCAAAGGAAAAGTGTCATTTTTAGACAGTCACTCAAGTGCTGTGGTGCTTCACGTAAGTACTCTCATGAATGCATGCATGCAATCTAACATGATAAAGTGTTTTGTGAATGTGACAGCTCATTGTATTTGATTAGGTTCACAGAATAAAGATGTCGCCGTTGGTGCTGGGAGTCGGAGTGTGCTTAGCTGGGTGGATTGCTCTTTATGCTTTGCTGTGCTACACAAATGGCTCTTGTGGCTATGAATGGAACTGTCGGCTAGTTACACTATTCCATGGCATCCTTGCAGTCTGTATAACTGCTTACATTGGATACATAGATGGACCGTGGCCTTTCACCTACCCAGGCAAGATGTACTAAATGCTAATATATATATAATAGGGGTGTATGATATATAGAGGCTACTTAATGCAGCTCAGAGATTGCAATTGCATAATTAATGCTAAGAGATTAGTTTTTCAAATACAAAATTTCGAATATTAAAATATGAAACTAAATAAAACTAAAACCACCAGTAGTTGGTGGCAATTCAGTTGCTGTGTCCAAAATAGGTACTACATTTGATAAGTTTGCGACAGTAAAACGACTTACGATGTCAGTTGCTCCATTTCACTGCCATTTACAACTCTTTGGCATTATGGAATCTCAGTTGAAGTTGTAAGTCATCTCGCCTACTGTTTTATTAATATTATGAATTTGGACATACTACTTTTCTTCTCACGTGCTGTTTTTCGCTCTTAGTGAGGAAGTAGGCATATTCAGAGTTTCAGACACAGGAATTGTTTTAACAATCTTCTAATTATTATCTTCGTTCAGCTGGCTGATTTTATTAAGAAACAAAGCAAGTGGCAAAGCAGCTGTTTATGAATGAGTCATTGAATTATTCACTCAAATGATTTGTTCTAAATGCCGATTCAGTCAGTAACAAAACACCAGTGTTTGTTTCTCATAGATTTGTGTTTAAAACTATTTTGGTTGGTGAAATGAAGCCAAAACAGAAAATATTTAGTCTATAAATGTAATATAAATATAAAAATATAAATTATGTCTAAATGAAACTCGCATAATATTAACATCATGTTTATTGCACTGTTGTATTAAATCAATATCACATTTGCAATTATGCTGATATTTGGAGTGTTTTGTTTGGTTTTTGCAAAGTGAATGAAATATTCGACAATATCAGCTCACACAATGTCAGAGGATTAGTTCGCCGATTTCGCTAAAAGCTTTGTACTGTCAGTAGTACAAGTACATGAAAAATGTGTATTATTTTTCTGTTACCTACACAACGTTATTATCACTTTTTGATGCAAAATGCATCATCCAAAGGACTTTTGTTTTGACAAATCCAGGACTTTTGTGAAAACTAAATGTTTTATTTTTATATTTTTGAATTCCCGTTAGTGGTTGTTTTTGTGGGGTCGGGTGTATTATTGGTGATATATTTTCCTACCTTCATTCACCACCGCCTTTTCTCTTTTTTTTTCTTCTGGTCGTTAAAAAAAACTACATAGACATAGTTTCTACTACATAGACAGCTAACTTTTTTAAAAATCCTATCTTGCCAGCTGCAAATTAACCCAATAAAACAACACAATATTATCGCAGACATGTCGCACACCCCTAATATATAATGTTGTCTTATTAGCATTGCCATATTGTGTTTTTTCCTGACAAATGCTCAATTTTTACTATATGTTATTTGCAGGTACAAAGAACACCCCTCTGCAGATCACCGCTATGGTGGTCAGTCTGGGCTACTTTATCTTTGACATGGCCTGGTGTGTGTACTTCCGCACAGAGGGCCTGGTGATGCTTGCCCACCACACCATGAGCATCCTGGGTATTCTGCTTACTCTGTGGCTGGGGGAGTCGGGCATCGAGTCTTGCGCCGTGCTGTTTGGCAGCGAGATCACAAACCCCCTCCTTCAGACGCGCTGGTTTTTGAAACACTCCGGCCGCTATGACAGCTTCCTCGGAGACGTGGTGGACGTTCTATTCGTGCTACTGTTTGTGTTCATGCGCATTTTCGTGGGCGGCACCATGTTGTACTGTGAGCTGATCTCTCCGAGACCCAAGTTTATCATTAAATGTGGCGGTGTGGCCATGTACGCGCTGTCCTGGGTGTTCATGGTTGACATCGGCCGCTTCGCATACCGCAAATCCCAGCTCAAACACCAGCGCTGGATGAATCGCCGCAGGATGGCAGAGGTCAACGGGCAGGATGTGAAGAGAGACTGAAGGATCTCTCAGATCAGCGGGTCGGCCTCTCGTTTCTAACACTGGAGGGAAGAATGAGAATCAGAACAAGTGTACCAGCTAATAAATCTCTGCAGCTAATAGATGTTTACATATTTTTTAAAAGGATATCAGCCATTAATGTTGATTTCTGGTTGGTAATATACACATGAGAAAACATCCATGCTGTATCAGAGCTTTTAAACAGTCTTAATGTGTTTTTTTTTTGCCATTATGATTAACTCAAAATTCTTACAATCAAATCTAATTTGATATATTTGTACTCATAAGGAATGAAGTGTTTAAACTCTTACGTACTGGAAATATTTGATATTTTTGTAATTAGGAACACTACTTGTTATAAATTTTAATTAGTGATGTTGCTTTTAATTTTTTTCCATTAAACTTTTAGTACGTGGAATATTCAGAAATGATCATGAAACGCTACTAAATGTTTCTGGAAGGTTACTGAATGATTTGTGTGTGATTAATGACTTGAGTGAAAAAGTAAATCTTGTCTTTGAAATGTAACCATTTTTAAATTGAGACTGAGTGATGTCTTACAGGCTGTTTGCATCAATTATTTATCTGTTATGGTGATCTGACCACACCACTTGATAAATCAATAAACGTCGTCATCATCATCATCATTACAATAATGTATTTTAGGATGTTGTAATGTTGTTATTGATCAAGGAAAATGTATTAAAGTTTATTCAAAGTCATTGTGACTTTAATACACCTCTTCTGATTAATGTGATCAAATTCTGAATTACAAATTATTAATATATTGGGGTTTAATAACTGAAATCGAGGTCTTGGTGGTTTAACTGTTAAGAGATTGTAAAAAAAAGTGCTTTATATTTATATTTGTATATATATATTGTAAAGATTTTTTTATGAAAGTGTTTTGTTTTATTCAAGAGGAAATCTTTTAAGGAGATCTATAGATTCATGACTTTATTTTTCTTGTAAATAAGTAAACATATGCGCATCTTAAACGGTATATTATTATTATTATTATTATACAAAGTATAATGCATACTTAATATACTGAAAGTATAATTACTCAACAAAATATAATAATGTGCGTAAAAGACGTTGCAGTTTTGTGAGCGTCCACCACGTGGCAAGCTAACATAATACTTGAACGGGTTTTCTCACTCTAGGGCTTGACGTTTTTTAATTTAACCAGTGACTGCCTCACATTTTCCAACGGATTAAATAAACTGATTCAGCCAGCTGACTGTAAATCTAAAAATTATCGACTGTTACTTTAATTAAATCATAATATGACGAAAACAAAGCGAAAAGTGAACACCTTATCCGAATCACTATGGATACACAAATGTTTCCATTCAAAACAACTACGTTTCACTGTAATTATGAACAAAATACTAAAAAGCTTATACTAAAAGCTATCTAAAACTGCATTTACTGCACAGACTCCTTTTTTTTTAACATGTCCTAATATTTTATTTCCCACTGACTGGAAGCGTTTTCAGAGTTTGAGTGAGTCTTCGCGAAAAAGAAACTTTGAAGTAACGTTACCACCTTCACTCCAAACTGTAACCAAAACACTGACAGTTTCTCAAATTCCAGTGAGCCTGTCTACCTAGACAGCATTTTGGTGCACGTTGCTAGTCAGTTGAGCAGAGCGAGCTGGCGTGAACTGGGTTGAATCGGAAATGCTGTCCATGAAGGCGGCTCACTAGGTTTTGAGACGCAACCCCGCGGGAGACACGGCACATCTCAACTTTCTCCAGTCTAATGGACTGGAACCTACAACCTCTAAACTGATTTCACCGTGGACCCTCTCTTCCATACGAGCTCAGTATCATCTGGAAAACACTTGGGAAGAGCCACGCGAACTTTGTCGAGTGGTTTTGTTTATTTTGATGCTGAAGTGTTTTCGTCGCCGCTCCATGGAAACTCTCCGCGAGGTGACACGTGTATGAGTGTGTTTTTTTCCCTGTCTGGGTGACTGGGATTGGTGTGGATGCACACGGTTGTTCATTATTGTTGTTGGCAAAATATCGCGTCTCATTTTTGGAGTGGACGTTATTAGGCTGCTGTTAGCTTTAGCATAGCAAGGCCTCGTCTGCAGTGTGGGTTTGCGGTATTGCTGCTGCTGCTGTGTTGGCTGTGAACGTACACACATTCAGCATTAGGAAGCTCAAAAGTGTCAAAGGAGTGTAACTTCGAGCAGTTGGAAGTGTTTCGTCTTCACCTGGGAGCTGCTGCTGAATAAGAAGGTAAATTTACAGCTACACGATAACGGAAAATCACAAATTGTGAGTTATTTTGGTTTAATATTTTTTTACTGATCTTTACAAGCCTCCTGGCTTGTTACTATACCGTTAAAAGTAGCAAGTATAACGTTTTTTTTAATAACTATATAACGTTTTTGTGTACACAGAACATAATTAGTTTTGTTTTATATGTCAAAACTGCAATTATAGTAGAGGTAGGTGTTATTGTGTTAATGTTATTGTTGCAGGATTATTTTTTTGGTAAACAGCACCATTTCTCGAAGAACCAAATGTTTTTTGGGTTACTTAAGGATACTTGCAGATTGGTTTAAAAACAAAAACAAACATGTTGGTTCTGGAAAAATATGATGTATAAGTACTTTAAGGTCTTCAGTGTATATCATATGCTTTTATATTTCTAATATTTAAAGTCATCTGCTCATGGGTTGTTGTTTATGTTTATGATTGTATGGAATCATTGGGATTCATTGCTGTTTTGGTGCAACTTTTATAATAAATGTTATGTTTTTTTTTGTAAATAGTGTACCTCCTGGTCAGCACATCAAAATACGGATGCAACAGCCTCATGCAACATCAGAAACCGATGCCGCTCCTGATGCATCTGAAAATGACTATAGGATATAGGACGAAAAAAGGTTAAAAAAAAAAAAAGCCCAATGAGCGACACACGGTCCACAGTCACTGACAGGTATGGATGAGTTATGTTCGTGTTATGTGGACAAACTTGCTTCTGGTATGATTGATATACTTAAAGCAGACTTTTCAGCCTACATCTGTGTTAACTCTCTGTGTAGTGAACTGTATTGGACAGCATTGAGCTTGCATTGGTTTGCTTTTGTAATTACGTGTGTGGTGTGGTGTAGATTTATGGTCATGTCCGTTTTTTGACTGGTTTTGTGCTTTGCTTCCAATTTTGAAAACTGTGTTTCCTTTGACCAGTCAATGCATGTATGAGAATTTGGATGCACTCAAGTATGTTTCTGTAGGTTTGCAGGTGTGTTGTATAAATACATTATACAAATGCTGCGTGATCTGTCATGATGGTGTTGTTTTTTTGACCCGTATGTCTTTTGACCTATCAACAGTGAAAATTATTTAACTTAACAAGTGCAATTTAGCCATGATAAGCAGCTTTCATGGTGCCTATAGCACTTGAAAAGTCATTTATTGTGGCAACATTTTGACTGACAGCTTCTGTGGCATTTTGGGAGAGTTTGTTTTGAATATCAGCAAATGCAGTAGTTCATCTGGGGCTTTTTTGCCTACTGTTTTGTGAATCTCTCATATTCAGGCATGTTACTCAACTGATATACTGCTTTTTGCATACTATATAGTATCGAATTACTCATACCACTGGAGTACCTGTTTTATTTTAGCATTATTTTTATACTTCTTTTTTTATATGCATATTTTATATAAATATTTTATGTAATATTTTTAAAAAATATATTTTTATACTAGTTTTATATCTGAACCAGCATTTTTTTTCCAGTTAAGTTTTAGTACTTTTATGCTTTTCTCAGTTTAGTTAGCTTTAATGTTCCTATTCAGCTTTCATTTATTTTAATTTCAGGTTCAGTAGTTTTAGTACTTCAGCTTTAACTTATTTTATTTAATTTATTTGCCAAGGCAATGTCTTCTAATGTCTTTTTTAAGATTAAGATTTTCATTTAATATTTATATTTCAGCTGTTGTAAGCTATTTTCAGTAGTTTTAGTTAATAATAACAACACTGACTTGAACTGCTTTTTTTTGTGCATGTGCGAAATATGTACTTTTTGTGCATATATGTCTCTTAAAAAAAATTCGATTTTTCTGTTGCTTGATATGCTTTTTTAGCAATGCTGGCATCTTGAATTCTGCATCAACCGGTATCTTGCTTGTGTTTGGTTTTATTTGGTACAATCCTGCCATGTTGCTTACAGTTTATTATGCATTTCTTGTATAAATTTGATCAAAACTGTCTCAAATCTCATTTCAGAAGCCAAATGGCCACACAATAATAAGCCTAAAAGGTTTGCAGATAACGAGAATCTTGATCATTTTATATAGAGAAGTGGTTTAGAAGAAAACAATTATAATGTTGTATTTTTTTATTGTATTGTGCTGGTTCACAGCATTGCATATTACTTGGTTATTTCTTTTTAGACCAGAACACAAATCAAGTGAGAATTTTTGTTTAATTCCATCATTATGCCATTTGCTATTGATCATACTCAGACTTTTTCATAACAAGTGATTAGTGGAAACTAAGCCATGGGAAAGTTCAATAAATGTATCAATAACCACTATTTGCTCAGCCCTCACACATACTTTTCATTCATGATGGCTGAAAAAACGTCAGTCAAAGAGTGTTTTCTAATGGTAACCTCTCACAGGTCTTTGCCACTGACGTCACTGTGGAACAGCAGACTGGTTGTCTGTCTGGTCATCTCCGTGATGACAGATATGCTTTCAGTGCTGCAGGGATTGAAACACAAGCATCTGAAGGTAACTCTGAGGGAGATCTACCTTTCATTCCATCTAGTAGAGTAGCAATATCAGGACTGAACAGTTCTGGCCACCCAGGCCCAGTTGAAGATGATTGGTGTTCATCTCATCTGTTATCACTGCAGGTGATGCATTGTATGGCACCATGTATGTGGCTAATGCATCTTTTGTTACCTTCAGCCATGTGGCGTTCTGTTTTAATCCCAAGGTTATGCCAGTTCAAAGCCATTTGTTGTTTCTTTGTGTCTAGACTTCATTCGCTTTCACCCCTACACTGAAGAATGACATGTAAGATATAACAGGATATCCTGTAAGCAGATTGGTTAACAGCTTTTAAGTCTGTGAACCGCTTGTTTTACTTAGGCATTGTTCCTGTATTGTATTTAGGATTGAAGCAATAGTTTAGTGTAAAGCAGCATTTCAGATTACAGCTTTACAGGACATTGAAGGTATGCACTCAGAATTTTTTGTTTACTGTAAAAAATAAAAACAAAAACCTCATGATTTTTTTATTAGCATTCATTTAATTAGAATAGCAATTTCTTTATTACATGAAAATAGATTTACAAATCAATTATAAAATTTTATCATTTCCTATTTTTTTTTGAAGGCAAAATTTTTTTATAAAAAAGGAAATATTATTTATTTTTTACAATCTTGCTCATTAAAAACTTTTAAAATAGCTGTACTGCTACTGAGCTCTGATGCATAGCTTCACTAATGATATTTTGACTCTCTTAATACATTCTGAAATGACATGCATGTTATGGTCATTACAGCTGTAGCTCCATTAATAATGTAAGCTAGTTAGCATCAGTTAGCAATGATACAGTAATGTTTGTAGTTCCTTTTGGAGAAACATCATGAAGACATTATATAAAAAAACTTGGGTGTTGGAAAATAATCTTTTGACAACAAATAACCAAGCCTTTTTTTTTTTAACTGTTTTCATCGCTGGCTGCATGCAGCAATAACCCTACAGCAGAACATGCTGTTCAGTTCCCCACTGAATCGCTCGATTAGGGCGGTTCTTTTTAATGAATTAGAAGAACCAATCAGACTAATTAAACACAGCCCTCTACAGTCTGAATAATCAGCTAATGTGGTCATTGTTGTTTGTTGTGATTTATTCTAAAGCTGTTTGGGTGTTCCCCCTATGCAAACTAAATAGGAAAAAAACAACCAAAAATCATGGTTTCTTTCTCTCTCTCTGTATGTATATGTGTATATAGACACACACACACATATACACACACACACACAGGCCACATACATATATATATATATATATATATATATATATATATATATATATACGTGTATACATACATATATACATGTGTGTATACATATATACATGTGTGCATACATATATACATGTGTGCATACATATATACATGTGTGCATACATGTGTATATATACATGTATGCATACATAATTAAAATTAGTACATATATAATTATGATTTTTACATATGTGTATATATTTTATTATTTTGTGTAATTGCTTTTTAATTCGTTTTATTATTTTACATAACTATGTATTGGAGAAGGAAGGTTTAATTGTGCTAAATTGCTAGTTAGTATTGTAGCTGTCAGTATATAAATCTAGCTGCGTTGTGGTTAATTAAGCTGCTGTACAGGGTGTGCACGTACTGAGATCATGCAGAGCTCTCTTGAATCTCAGATTTTCAGTCCATTATTTCTACGCACAAAACCGGTCGGCCCACTCTAGCTTTAGATCATACTGTCAACACGAGGGCTGTGTTCTCCTGACACACGCCCAGCGCTTTCTGCAATACAAAGATTCATGGTTGAGTATTTTTGAAGCAGCGCGCTGATGTTTTGAGTATGATATTAGTGTGTGTTCATCCTTGTGTCCGTAGTGGGTGACAGACGCTCTCACTGGAGTGTAAATGAAGAGTGGGGTGGGCTGGCCTCACACCCTGCTGCCACTTTGGCATGCACACAACAGCTACTCCTTCTCCTCTCCGGTGCTCTTTCTGCACCAGATCTTTCTCAGTAAAGATCACCAGCCCCTGCTGAGGCACAACAATGTCTGACACCACCGATCCCCCCCCCCCACGTTCTCCCCTGCCCCCTCCACCTCCAGACAAATGGGCCTTTCACTACAGCACTGGGCCACACCTATATGCTCACCTTTACCTTGGGTGAAGCAGCTGAAAGTCTCAGAAACACACCTAGTTACTCCGTTGTCAGACGTAAATATGAGCATGTAAGCTTAGCAGCAGATGAGTCATCTGTCTTGTAAAAGCCCTCATTGTGATTCTGAGCTGAAATAGAGAAATTGGTTTCTTGTTGTCTTGATGGATACGGTGGAAATGGAAAGTTTGCAGATTGACATAGATGTTTGATGTTGGATTTGGACAAGAATACCAGTTTTGCCCTGTGGAAAATCTTAAAAAAAAAAAAATCACAAAAACACAAAATCATAGTTCGGAGGAAGGCTGGTCTGTGCGGGGTGGATATTCTGGTTTCTCTGGCAGTGTAGAAAATCTTAGTTGACAGTCACTAAACCCAGACCGCACTGTGAAATCAACTGAAAGTCTATGAATAGAAGAAACTCAGAAATCTCAGTCTCACGCAGAAGATAGCCATGAATGCACATTTTGTGTTACAAAATGTCCCTTTGGGAGTAATGCATATTGCATCAACTGGCAAGAAATGCATTTCACATGGCCATAAAATTAATTATTAATAAGTATGGGCAAGTTCTCCCTAAGGTTCAGGTATGGTGTTTTTAAAATTTTCAACACCCATTTAGTCAACACCCTTGAAATTTGAGGAAGGTGTTTTTCAGCTTAAAACCACATTTGGTTCTTATGGTTTTCATCAGTTAATGATCATATGCCAGCTGTATGATTACGGGAATAGCTTGATGAAGGTTTTTGTTTTAAATTAGCTGTTAGCATATAAATTAGCATATGTCATGAAAGACAACAAATATTTTGTCACATTGGGCAGATATTTGTAGTTCTTGTGCGTAATTATTGGGCGGACACATGAATATTTAAAAAAAAAAAAAAAAAGGTGATGAGTGGTGCTACTGTGACAACTTTTGCCAAGGGGGCCAGCCACGTAATTCTTTTCGTTCCATTGACTTCCAGTCATACTTGTATGCATGCAAAGAAATTTTGTATTTCGCTGTGTTCCAAAGATCAAGTTTGGTGAACTCTGCTCTGCAAATTCAAATCACATGAAGATGTGTGAATGGTAGATCAACCTGAGCTCTTAGCTGAATTAAAAAAACACAAAATTTAAAGGGATAGTTCACCCAACAATGAAAATTGTCCCACGATTTACTCATCCTTAAACCGTTTCATGTGTATATGACTTTCTTCTTTCAGAAAATACAATAAGAGTTATATTAAAAAAGTCCTGGCTCTTTTAAGCTTTATAATGGCAGTGAATGGTGGTTGAGATTTTGAAGCCCAAAAAAGTGCATCCATCCATCATGAAAAGAACTGGTATAAAGGTCTTCTTAAATGAGTCAATGCATTTGTGTAAGAAAAATAACCATATTTAAAACTTTATAAATCGTAATCTCTAGCTTCCACTAACTGTCATGCGTTCATGAGAGAGGGGCATTACAGTGAATGACGTAGGACATAACAATAGCTTTGCTTTGATTGTATTAAAAAGTACATATTTTTTGGCTTTAGTAAAATGAAAATATAAAATCTTTTTTTTGCAAACAGCATGTTGTCTATAAATTTTCAGGCTTATTTTCTCACAGGCTCACAGAGTAATGGGTCTTTATACATGAGAGTATATAGTTGCCATTGCCACTATATTTTAGGAGAGGGGTCACTAGCAAGGGGTCAGCATATTTAGACACCTATGGCATCAAAACAGTTGAAAACCTCTAATTTATACAGGAAGTGGGTGTCCAACTGACATGTCAAACAAGCATGTTTGTCTGAACATCTTCACATTAACTTTCACTGTGAGAACATGCAACCATCAAAATGAGATGGTGTTTGCAGATTATTTTAGATACAGTACTTTTCCCCATATTTTATAAGCAAAAATGCAATATCATCTTGTGTACGGCTTCAAATTATTGTGTGTGTATATTTTTTATTATTATTATTTTTTATTTTTTTTAATTCACTGTCGTTTACCATGTAAACTTCAACAAATCAATTCTGGTAACTAGGAAACAAAATTTGTTTCCCGACATAAAACTCTACACCCTGTCTCCTGAAAGATATGTAAGTTTTAATCAATCAGATGGATGCTTTTTACTGTAAACCATGCTTCAGATGGTCCAGGAATTATCCTCTGTACTGGGACAGAGTACTAGTAGTTTTTTTGTGACTATAACAGATGTCAATAAAGAGCTCTAAAATTTGGATTCCTAGCAGTACAGCAAATGCCAGCCGAGTTTGGAGAGTTCTTTCACAGGGTTTGTTTGAACATAGATTCCCCTATACACCCTGGCAGCGAGTAGGAAATGTGGAGCTGCAGCCAATAGCCCCCTGGCTGTTGAGAGGGGGAGGGACATTGACCGAGGGTTTGCAGTGTTGTGATGTAGATGTTAATGCTTGCATGCACTCGTCGATACCAAAACGCACGAAAGGTGCAAGTTTTTACCAATGGTACGATGCAAGAGGACATATGTGGCTGGTCACATGACATTGAAGCTTGCTGCCAGTGTTACTTTCAACATCAAAATGAACATCTAATATTCTCTGTTCCCTGTGCCATATCGTTGAGGTCTGATATATTCCTTCTCCATTTGCAGTCTTGGCTTATGCAATCTCTGGCCTTCTGTGCCAATTGGAGACCAGACTGCTGTGCTGTATTTTCTCCGGTGCATTAAGCTGTGACTGAAAAGTGTGGGGAGAGAGAGACGACTGCCTCTCTGCAGAAGGCGACTGGATATGATTTATTCGCCTGTCCTCTTCTCCCTCACGCTGTGTGGATGCTTAAATCTTATGTAGTTTCTGGGGCAGCGTGGCAAGGCAGGCACACTGGGCCGAGATTAATCCTTTGTGTTGCGTGCTTTACTGCTGTGAGATGCTATGACAGTTGGCTGCAGGATTAATGTGGAACTGATGCACTAAAAAAAAAAAAAGATTTTCTATATAGTGTTTTGAAAGAACTTGGTCATTCGGGAACATTAAAGAAAAATGAAGGATAAATACAAATTATAGATGCAGTTCACTGCAAGTCTTTTTTGTCTTTTTACTCTTTTGTTGTTCTAAACCAATTTAATTTGATTTAATTTAATTATTGGTGATTTTTGCATGGAGCATTTTTAAAATTCATTTACATTTGAAAATTATTTATTTACCTTTTCTTCTTTTTTTAATTCTTACATTTTTATTGTATTTATCTTGTGATGCATACAGATATATATGTAGCATGCTACCTGTCTTTAGTTTTTGATAGAGAAGGACCCGTGTTGGTTGTGATCTTTTGTTTTGGGAGGCATGGATTGGTACGAGTTCTGTCTACCCCTCGGCGTCAGCTTGTCCTCCTGACCTTGGTGGCGACAAAGTGTGTTGTGAACTTGGCTTACTCTCTGCTTTCCCACCTCCTCCTGCAATATCAAAGAATTTAAACAGACAATCTAGCGTGAAGAAATGCACATCCTCCAGCCCTGTCAGGACGGGTGATTGAGTTTATTGGAGCAGAAAAGGAAAATCTCCCTAGGCCGCTGCCGCTCAGACCCCCCGTTCCTCATTGTGATGTCACCTGGGGGAGGGGACGCTCATTTCAGAGGCCCAGCTCGACCCGTGTCTTCTTACATTACCCCAAATGACACTTCCACATCCACTTACCTTTTCATTTCTCTTCTCTTTTGCTCTCGCTTCCCATTATTACGTAGACTGTATCTGTGTGTGCACTTTCACAAACACACACATAGTCGCTGTGCTCTTGTTTGATCATGTCATTACTCAGTCATCACTGTTTAATGGGTTTTAACAGCTGATGTTTAGAGCAAATGTTGGCTCCTGTTAGAGCCAGTTGGTGCGCTTGGGGCCATAAAGACTGCCTCTCCTATCTGTCCGCAAAGCATTTGTCCTCTTCTTATTTGCCTAGATGCTTTCCCGGATTTGCTTATTCATTTTGGTTTATAATGGCCTTGCATGCAGCCTTTTATTTATTAAATGATTTGATTGAGCTTTTGTGAAGAGACATCAGCAATGTTTATTTTTCTGTTTGCTTCTGCTTCACTTATTTTCACTGACTCAACAGCCAAAATTTGACAGGTCTGCAAATGAGACCTCATCTCTTGGAGCGGGTGGTTTTGTCCCTTATAGTTTAGCAACAAGTTCCTCATTTGGTATTTGAAGGGGAAGTGAAAGGCTGTAGTGTACATTTACTCAGGGGTGTCCATGTGATGTTATTTCTTAGAAAAAACAAAAAAGATTTTCTTCTAACACTTCATGTGAATCGGTTAAGGGAATCTTCTAGGTTTTCTTTTTTTTTTCCTTTTTCTTTTTTAATTTATCTCTGACAGCATGATATCAGTTACCACATAAAATAGTTTCAGTAATTTTGTGTTTGCTAAGATTCCTTTTTACAATAAAATTTTTTTTTTTTTTGTTGCCTTGAGTTTTGTACTCATGAGAGAATTTTTTATTTTTTTGCAGCATATTTATTTGTGAAAAAGAAATGTCTACCTTTATTTGATTTTAGTCTAAATTAATTAAAAAATGTTAAAAGTATTTGATTTTTCATTAAACATTAGATTTATCTTTTTACCTCAAGTTATTAAAAATAGTTTATTCGTTTTTTATTTAAATCAGCAATAATAGACATTTTTTTTTTATAAATAAATAATCAGAAGTTATAAAGCTATAATGTAACTTCATGATGGACATAAATAAAGAAACATACTTTACTGGAAAATGATGACATGAAATGGCATCCTGTAATTTGTGTATTGTTTTGGACGTATCTTACTCCTCCATGCTAGGCAGATGACTTTACACTACAAATTTTATTATAGCAGAAAAAAAAAAAATTGTTACAATTATGACATGTTGAAAGATCATTTAAAAAGTAAAGTTAGAATAGCTTATATAATAAAAACGATATAAAAAAATATTGCATAAGTGGTTACGCCACTTAAAATAACTTATGATTGTGTTAATGTATCATATGCATACTTAAGAATCAAACATTACTTCACATTATTACAAGGCTATATTGTGAGTCCTTGTCCTGTGGTGTGTGTTGAGTATTGCCGTCTGGCTGTTGGGTCAGGTCACTGTCTGACGCACACAGACTCTTGCAGAAACACATACATGACCATTTGGAGCGATGCGGCCGTGCTTGACAGTGGTGATGTCATGAGTTGGAGCACAGAGGTCCTCTGGACCGCATTGGATACAAACAGCAAGTGTTCTTTCTTCTGCAAAGTCACTGCTCCTTCTCGCTCGCTGCCAGCCCAGCACTCACTTGTTTTTTCCTCCAGTGCTCAAGCCAGCACTGATATCATCCCTCGGCTCTCCGAACCCCTTATCTTCTTGCCAGCTTGCCCACCACAACCTGAGCATGACACCATCACATGCATACATACAATGCATGCACTAAAGAAATCTGTATGTTGAACTTCCAGAAAAGTGTGGAAGAGAAAGGACAACGTAGCAAAAGAGCCATGTTGATTCCACCCGTGTCCCGCTTTTCCTTCAAGAGGTTTCTGACAAACAAGCCTTTCAGAGTGGAGTAATTGGGGTGTCCCTTATGCAGGCCTTTCTGGCTTCGTGTGGAACGTTTTTCCATTATTGCACAAAACCTAAATTGAGTGGAGAACCCACCCCCTCCACCTCACCAATCCCGTTCTTGCACTTCCTTTACCACTCCAACTCACCCCCATTGCCGCCTCCTCCTCCAGGAGTGAAGATGGCCTCATTTGCATCAGACAGTGTTGTTGACGCCTACATTTACAAACTCGTCTGTCTCTAGAGATTATGCAAATTTGTTTTCGCCATAGGAGGAGAAAATGAAAAAGATTATTGTTTTTTTTTCTCTCGCAATTCTAAGTATACATCTGGAATTTCTAAATTTATGATTTGTAATTTGTTAATTCTGACAATTATATTCTAGCAATTGTGAGAAAAAAGTAATAATTGTAAGATGAAAAAAAGAGTGATTAAATTTTTTTTTTCCTGTGGCTGAAACATGAAAAAAGAACAGAATTGTGTGATATAAACTCAACTCAGAAAACAAAAATTAGAAATTGCAAAGATGTAAACTCAAAAATTCTGACAAAAAAATGTCTGAATTGTGAGAACTTGAAATTGAGTTATTAACTTGCAGTTGTGAAAAAATGGCAGAATTATAAGATATAAACTTGCAGTTACAAGAAAAATAGTCAGAATTGTGAGATAAAAAGTTGCAATTACATTTTTTTTTCTTATTCCATGGTGGAAATAAGCTTCCATAGGAGATGCTATTCCAGTTGGAGACCAACTAAAAAAAAAACTGTATAAAAACCTTATTCACATTCACAAGCATTACTGTAACAGTTGTGGTCATAAGCACAAATAGCAGTGTTCTTACATGTGTCATCAGCATGCATGATTCATTAGGGAGAGAATAACATGTAAAAGGTAGGATTATTGGCTGCTTTGGTTGTTTGGATTTACTTTCCATTCCTCCTCTTTAGTGGGAGGTTTTTAGCTGAGCGGACCATGGAACATTTTACAGGCCCTTTCATAAATGGCCCATTCACTTCCCTCAAACTGCTCTCAAAAGGATCCAGTGTCACTACAGAAAGCTCTGATACGAGCAAGAACAGCCCTGCTTGAAGACTCAAGAACTATACGATTGTTTTGACTCTTTTCATTTTAAAGTGACTGGAAATGACAACTCGAGTTCATGTTCTTCCGAAGATCCTGAATGCACTGTTCAAAAGTTTGGAGTCAATATTTTATAGGGCCCTATGAAATCTGTTTTATTTTTTCTCAAATTTCGTTTTTTCCGTTTTCATTTTTCTGGAATTCTTTTTTTTTTTAATAGTTAAATAAAATGTATTAATCAAAAGCATGTCTAATTAATTCTAATCATGAAACTTATACAATTCAACATAAATTTATTGAAAGTTTAACCAAAATTACATGTTTGGGGCCTTATGAAATGTTCTGTTTTGCCGTGAATACCTTTAAATTTCTGTGTGCATATGATAACTAACTGTTAGTTTTATTCAAATTAAACAGTAAAATGCTTGCGAAGTTACTCTCAGAGCAGTTTTGGAGATGTTTCGAAATTGTTCATGTATTTATGTCCTAATTTAGTGAGACGGCAGACACTGAAATCACTGTGAGCGTCAGGTGCGCTTCAGTATGTGTGTAATAAAGGAAACCGCGTGCCTGCGCCTTTAATTCACACAGAGACACACAGATCATGTCAGATTCATATTTTATAGTCTTTTTGCTGCTTATTATTCATAGATACTAGTCCATATCTTCATTTGATTTACGTGTAGTGACCTACTTTTGATTAATGCAACCAAATTTTGACAAATTCCGTGACATTCCGCATTAAACAGTAAATTCCGTTTTTATGACTGGATTCCACGATTCCGTCCATGTTTTTCGCATCGCAGAAACCATTGGGCCCTAATTTTAGTTTTTTGTTATTCAGCGAGGACTTTCAATTACAAGATTTCAATTTCAAGTAAATGCTATTTATTTGAACTTTCTGTTCATTTATAAAAATCAGCATCAGCAAGTCAGCATATTAGAGTGGTATTTGAAAAATGATATGACACTGAAGACTGGAGTTTTGGCTGCTGAAAATTCAGCTTTGCATTTTGAAATGTATGAAAATAGAATAGAACAGTTTATTTAAATTGTAATAATATTTCACAATATCAATGTTTTTGCTTTATCGATGATCAAAAAAAAAAAAAAAAAAGCAACTTTGGTGTGGGTAACAGATTTCTCTCAACAGTGTGTATTTAAAAAAAAATGTCCCCCAGAAATTATGAAGAATCTTAATGTGAAGGTTTTTTTGTTGTTGTTGTTGTTGTTGTTTTTCCCCACACAACATCTAACACTTGCTTTTTAAGGTCCAAAAATTCTATATAAAAAAAACAAAACGCTAGTCTAGTCATCATAAAGTCACTATTCACTCACAATCCTGCCCTTCAGCAAGCCAATAATTTGAAAACCACTGTGACTGGATCATTGAGTCCCAGTCGTTCCCAACCAGTTCAGTGATAAAATTGTTCATTTTAACTTGTTCTTTTCGATAAACTGTTGGTCCGGTTCATAAATTGAACTGATTCGTTCACAACTCAATGATCCGTTTGCAATAGTTAGAGTTAACAGCTCATTTGAGGGGAAGGTTATCAGGTAATAATTTTAGTCGTTCCACACGAAGCTATCCGCTTCAAAAGACTTGAGTTATAGCATATAATATGTGTAAGCTACTATTATGATGCTTTAAAATTAAGCTTTTTTTGTTGCTTCACAGACTTGGGTTACTGTTGATTTACATAAAATGAAAAGCTAGAGTAAATGTGCTAATCATGGCCCCTGTTGGGAGCGGGAAGAGAACTGCTTCATATTAGCCTGCGCCAGCACTCAAGGTTAATTTTATTAATTGAGTTTTAATTGAAAAAGTCAGTGATTGACGGCTGCTCTCTCATAAGATTTATCTAGTTTACCAGCGGTGACAAATTGCTTTGCATAATCTACCAGCCTCATAAAAGGTGGGCTAATCCCACTGAGTCCTTTCCATTACTTTGCTGCAGTGTTAATTTCACAGTTAGCTGACCTCTGAAGCAATCTTAGAAAAGTTAGTTAAGCATTCGCGCGATTATTCCCTGTGTTCAGACAGAGCAACACTGCAAATGTCTCGCAATTCACTGTGAAGGTATGGAGTCCACTCTCTCCGATACTGTCCCATAATGAACCGGCCGTTTGGCTGACCCGCAGAATGAGTTCAAAATCCACAAGCTGACAGACAAATGTGAGGTCTAGCTGAACCTCCATCATTTAAAATGCTGAAGTGATTGTTTCGCAGAGATCTTTCTCATTCTGCACATTATTTTCAGTCAGTTTGGCGTTCTGCGAGGTCAAGCGTGTGAGTCCAGGTGAAGGAAATGGCACTGGGTTGTTAGTACAGTGGGTCTCAGTTAGACGCAGTCAGACAGGCCTACAAAGGGCTTCTTCAGCACTGTGTCCCATCACTGACTGGCCTAGAGAACAGAGGTTTCTCACACGGCCTGTAAGCGGGAAGCAGAGCACTGTTAAACACATTCACCCCACCTCAACTCGCCTTACTGCCGAGGCTACTTTTAGACCTGGAGTCATAGCTACTGCAGGCTTTTCCACTTGCCTTTGTGATAAAGAACCGGCAGGACTCATGCAGAGCCTCTTAATTGATGTGTGTAATGAATAGGGCGACATTAGCGCAGTGGGGCACATCTGTTGTCCTAGCAGGAAATTAACTAAGCAAATAGTGATTGCACACAGCAAGAGGATGCTATTCAACACTACACAATACACAGTGCCATCAATGCACTTAAAATTAATAGATGACAATATGAGTTCTTTAATGCTGTTGCTGTTGTCAATCTAATGATGATAAATACAGTACAGTTAGTACAATTTCATCATGACCTGCTACATGCATAATCACTGTAACAAAATGAACTCATATTATACAGACTGTTTAATATAAGAATAACAAAAAGTGTATTAATCATTGATGAGTATTGATGGTTTAGAATGGACTCTTCTGCTTATTTGTATCAGCTGAAAATGGTAAAATATGGATTAATCAGTCAGTCACTGATCTGAATGTTTACTGCTTTAGAGAAAATATTTCCAGATTTTACATTGGACATCGAGTGATGACCCAACACAGCTTGAAAAAATTGTTTATTGTACAAAAGTATTGATTAATTATTGTATATTATAAATATACATAAAGATAAAATATTATTATTTTTATATTGTAATATTAATTTATACAATTTTATTAATAGTATTTTTATGATCTAATTAAATATAAACTTTTAATAATTTTTCCAGAATTATGTGTATATGTAAGATGATAGATAGATAGATAGATAGATAGATAGATAGATAGATAGACAGATAGATTCAAATATTAATCACCTGTAACTTTACTGTAGAATGTGGTTCACTGGACAAGCCTAAATGTCTGTCTGTCTCTGTCTATCTATCTATCTATCTGTCTGTCTGTCTGTCTGTCTGTCTGTATAATTATTGCATGATTTTCAAGAAGCACAATATATGGTATCATGATGTATTAGCCTCTATCATTTATTCCTGATTTGAAATATGAAAAGTAGCTTTGAAAAACACTGTCTTTCTCCGTTCAGATAGACAGGATCTGTAGTTGCATGACTGGAAATAGCTGCCCAGGGGCGTTAACAGTATGGCCGCAGAGTGAACTAACTCGTCTTAAAGGGACCTAGGGAGTTTTGTTTATGGAGAGTTTTGTTTTTGGAGATCAGAGCATGTCACACAAACATGTCCATGTTGGCATCTGACAAATATTACTTACTTTCACTACTTTCAGTAGCAAATTCATTTGTGTTAAATATTGTTAGGTTTGATGTCCTTTAATTTCAGCAACAATGAAAATAAGAGAAGCATTTTCTTATATAGTTTATGGTTTCATTATTTGCATTTAGCATTTTTTTTTTTTTCACCTAATGTATTCAACCCTATTAGACTGCAGTGCATTTTTG